>NC_074700.1:804641-1104641 GCF_029448725.1 Salvelinus fontinalis | reverse complement strand
TTCTTTGTTGTCTCTTTCTGTTGTAATCTTCCAGTCCGTCTATGGGGAGTAAGTCAACAAAAGCCTCTGGCTGTGCAAGTCTCTGGTTGTCCACCAGAGGTCACAATGTCCTTTGTAGTTGTAGTAGACTTTGTCTCTGAGTGTTTGTTGGACCGGATCCTTCAGAGGTACACACGCATTGGTCTTTGGTCAAGTTTACTTGACTAAACAGTACTTAAACAGCTGCAGACTGAATGTTCCGGTATAGTCTTCATCTTCTTCACCCATTGAAATTTTAAGGGTCTTACCATTATCTAGTCGTAGTTTTTAACTATTTCCCCGTGTAGCCACCGCTCCACGCTGTCTGGTCTCAATGGTTGATTACTCAGGGTACAGCTAGAACCACTCTACACACCGACAGCAACCCGGCATGTTTTGGTCTGATGTACATTTTGTTAGCAGTCCTTTTATGCCCTCGCCTTGGAGGGCGGTTCCTTTAAATAGCCACAATGTTTGTGCTCACGTTGGCATGGTTACTGACTTGGCAAAATTCTATATGAAAAACATTATTTCATTTAGAAGGCTAAAATCACATTTCATCTTCTCACAAAGAGTTTCATATTTAATCATATACGTTTTAAAACACTTAGATGTAACTCTGACATATGCATTGTGAAAGTTGTAAGATTACAATGTTTCCATTATAACATCTTTAATGATGTCACCAAACAATAAATTATCTGACATGATTGTTCTTTAAGTCCCTCCCGACCATTTTCCACATTCTTTATGTTAGAAATATTGCTTCATTACCAACTTTTAGACGTTAGAGTTTTGGCGGGAAGAATCTCCTTGTAACCAAAGGGTTATTTCCACTCAATACTGCATGGCCAGGGAGAGAAGGTTCCCCAGGAGAGGGGGCACCTTTGATCTCCATCCAGGAGGGCAAGTCATGACACTATTGAGGATCTGGCTTTGGTTAAACTTTTGAAGTATCTTGTGTAATATAAACAGAAATGGAACTGTGGAACAATAAAGCTTTGTACTGTATTGGAAGCCATTCGAACATACTATATGTAGTGAGACATTATCTGAGTCTCCTTTTTAGCATCAAATCTTATAAATGTGGTAATTAGCCTAGAAATTAAACGGTCAGATCAATGATTTTGATCTCATAATTCATGGTGGAATGATTGATATAGTGTATATCCTATCTCCCCGCTCTATCACCCAAATTCCTAATCAATTCGCTGTTACATGATTGATTAAAATCGAGTAACAATTACACATAGTTAGTTGATATAATAAATAATAGTTCAGATTAATGATAGTCACGTCACGACAAAGTCATCATATTTCTCATCACAATGCACATCACACATACCCCTTCTTCCCAAAAGCTAGTCAGGCTGCTTTCTTTTATCTGATGTAAAGATAATGACCCTGATTGGTGGGTGAGATTGTCTGTTTAGCCGCAAAACAACAATACTCTGCTAATTACCACCTGAAAGACAAGGCAGCCCCTCTTAGGAGATCAGCACAGCCCTGTGGTGGGTTGGATGTACAGATGGAGGGAGAGATGGAGCGGGGTGGAGGGAGATGGAGAGGAGGAGTAGAGAGAGAGAGTAAAGGAATGAGTGGGATAGGAAAGAGATGGAGGGGGAGAGGGAATCACAGAAAAGAGAGAAACACCACTAGAGAGAAAGATGGAGTGAGAGAGAGAAGGATAGAAAAGAGTGTGAGAGAGAGACAGAGTTTGTTGGAAACTAGTTACTGTATGTTCTAACCCAAGGACACACAGCTGTCTCTGAGCTGCAGTGTCATTTAACAGAGTGACAATTTCCTTTAACACTGCGGTCAGTGGTCCGTTATAACCCTTCTGTGCTTCTCCAAGCTGGGATACACTCCTCAGTGCTATCACTGGCCAAGTCCCAGCTCACTACGGAAGCATCCAGAAGAGACTTGCCTCTCCTCATAAAACAGGCCGGTAGTTTCACTGTCTGCTGCTATTGTTCTGTTCTGTTACAGATTTAACTGTCATGGAAGAAAAGATGGTCTGCACTCAAGTAACATGACATTACATACCACTATGGCAGTAAGAACACGTGTAATGTCTAAATAAAATGAATTTATTTTTTAAACCACATTCTTGTCAAGTTAGAATTTTTACATCCTATAGTAGTCACATCGGTGAATGTGCTTTAATGTGTCTCTGTAGCTAGCTTTTAAATTGGCGACAGATTTCTCAAAACTGCATAAAAAATATATGCAAACTGTCTTGTTGCGGATAAAAAGCTGTGTGAGGACATAGTTCACATAGAAGCACTTTTGCTCTTTAAGGTTTTCATATCAGAATAAAAAATAGAAGTTCAATGTCTTTTCATTGCATTTTTAACTCCACCGATGGTTTTGTCACAAAAACTGTTTTGATAATTTGATAGGTACCTGGGGCATCATTTATAACCGTTGCACAACTTTCACACTAAATATCTGCATGCACCATTTCTGAAAATAATATGTAAGTCTAAGAACATTGATATTTATGAACTTGGCGCACTCCATACATGAGCGTGTTTCCTATTATACAGTAAATCAGACCTGTTTTAAAACTGCACGCCGGAGCAAGCAGAAAAATGCCTTCCATTCATCTTTTATGCTGACAATAACAGCCGTTATTTGATTTACAATTAATTAGGCCACTGCAGTTTGTAAAAGAAAGAGCAATCGATCACATTTCTGTAGAGTTGTGGGCAGAATAACTTAATATTTTACAGTGACTTTTTTTAAACTAAACATACATGCTGCCTATAGCGAGTGCCAAACACTTGATTGATTGTATATTTGAAACAATTTCAAAGTAAGATGCCCATACTTATATGCAAAAGACAACTTGATGTTCAATATTGTGTTTATCAAGACTATTGTGTTTATATTTCCTGCCTTGTTATAGGCTCTGTTGTGCTCCTATCGCACAGCAATACTGTAGCATATACCCATACTGTCAAATATTTTACCTTAAGCTACCACTCTCTTTACTGTGTTGGCAGAATGTTGTGCTTTAATTTATGCTGTATTTGGCAAAGGACTGTGACAGTTACTGAAAGAGAAAACAATGGCAAATTGTTGTGGACCTGTCAGCAGAACATTTGAATTCAACAATGTTTTGCCTTGACTTTCCCCGCAACCTAATATGCTGCACTACCCACAAATTCTGAAACATTGTATAGGGGCTACTAATTTTTAAATGTTTTATCACAGTAGGTTACAAACGGTAGTAGCATACATACCTCAAAGTAAAAGTTCAACTGTCTGCATGTTAATCCGTTAAATTCAAATGTAGGCTATAGACCGGTTGCCTATGGGATTGCATACAACAAAAACGGCTTATTTATTTTGGGTTCTTCTCCTATGGTTTATTAAACAGACTACCAACTAAACAGATACGATCAAGATCAATCTTTGTATTTTCTTTTGGCTAGAATGATTGCAGATGTTTTATTTATTGCTGGACCTCTACCTGTTTGTTTAACTTTGTCTGTTGCCTAAAGCAGGGTATGATTACATTAATATTTAACCTGACTTGATTACCTGTTGGACTTGGTTACCTGCTGTTTTCTGTCCTCCCGCATCACTTTATATCCGCTATACATAGAATCCCATGTTTTATGCATGTGACCACTGATAACTTCACAACAAAATTGACTACATTTACAATGTTGCCAATGTCTTTCAAATTGATACAAACAAGCACTCTATAAAAATATACTTCAAATACTCTGCCTCAATATTTGAAGCCATAGGTGATAATAACTTTCTTGGAGCTGATCTTTCGTCAGTATTGTGGAATAACTATAATGTCAAGGCAAGATTTGAATGTAGAAAGCTGATCCCTGGGAGCAGCATTGCCTTTCTTTCGATCCTACCAGTATCGACACATGCCTCAGTGACACACTTAGCCAACATTCTTTCTGCGTGGTGTTTTGGGAAACGTTTGTTACATCTTCAACCGTTGCAGGAAAGATGCATCGCTAAACACTCGTAAGCCCAAGTCCCATCGCAATTGGGAGAGCGTCACTGATCGATGGTGGAAGCCATGTTATTCAAAAAATAGCCGTGTGCATCCATGTTAAAACTTTGTACAGTAAATGTTTCTTTTGTATTTGTAAAATGTTGTGCTGATATGAAAGTCAAGTTTCAAACATTTCAAAAGCCCTATTATAATCAGCGATTATTCACATTTAGACAGAGCGTCGCGGCTCTTGTAACGGGCTTCCTCCTTCTCCTCATCCGAAGAGGAGTAGCAAGGATTTGACCAACGTGCAGCGGGTTGTGAATACATAATGATTTATTAGACAAACGACGAAACACGAAAACAAACACTTGGAAAGATTTACAAAATAACAAAACAACGTAGACTGACCTAAACGTAAGAACTTACATGTAACACGAAGAACGCGCGAACAGGGAAAAACAGACTACACAAAAACCGAACGAACAAACATACCGAAACAGTCCTGTGTGGCGCAACATACACAGACACGGAAGACAACCACCCACAACAAACAATGTGAAACAACCTACCTTAATATGACTCTCAATTAGAGGAAACGCCAAACACCTGCCTCTAATTGAGAGCCATACCAGGCAACCCATTAACCCAACATAGAAAACATAACATAGACTACCCACCCAAATTCACGCCCTGACCAATTAAACACATACCAAAACAACAGAAAACAGGTCAGGAACGTGACAGCTCTTTACATATTCCCCCCGCACGGCAGAGTCAGCTGGTTCGTGAATGGACTGTAAGGCTCTAGCTTTTCTAAAACGTATTCTAAACAATTATTGTGACGATGATATATTAGCGACAGAGTCAATTTGATTTAGGGAAATTGACTCAGTCAGTGATTTTGTGTCGTAGGCAATGTTTTTTTTACCCATATGGGATTCCTGTTCCAAATATCTTTTACAATTAGTTCAGCAACGTTTGGAATGAAACGAACTCACATTATAACATTTTGGGGTAGAAAAAACATGAAGATTCTCTCACTGACCAAGCTTTTTTAACCTGTTGAGGCTGGGGGCGCTGTTGTCACTATTTATGCTAATCGTGTAATTTTTGAAACGGCTTCCCACAAAATTCTTGATCTACAATATGCATATTATTATTATTATTGGATAGAAAACAGTCTATAGTTTCTATAGGAGTTGAAATTTTGTCTCTAAGTGGAACAGAACCCATTCTACAGCAATTTCCCTGACATGGAGTCAGATTTCAGAAATGTTGGCCCCTAAGGCCACTGTTATTGCTATGAGTATACGGACACTGCTTACGTCTTCCCCTGGATGCCTTTACGTGATGACGATTTGAATGGGGTCGATTGCGCGTTCACAGGCACTATAAATTAAAAAACCCTGTAGCTAGCAACTCTTTTCTTGGTGCGTCATGCGCGTGGAGGACACCGACCCGCACCTGTTCCAAGCGTTAGTGTTGGGAGTAATCTTTCTCCGGTCATGTTAAGACTCATTATAGGAGTTAAAAACATCATAAGGTAGTTAATTTAAAGCGTTTTATAGCAATTTATATCCGTTTAGTGCGATTTTGGGACATTTATTTCTGAAACGCTGTGAATCGCTGGGCACGCTTCCAGTTCATCCCGAACGCAGTTGGCATTTCCACATGGCAAGAGGACAGCTTTCCACCAAAAGACGATTAGACCCAAGAAAGGATCCTTTGCCCAAGATACTGATGGAAGAACAGCTCAAAGTAGGACATTTTTATTATGATAAATCGTGTTTCTGTCGAAAAATGTTAGTGGCTTAGGACGCCATGTTTTTTTGACGTAGCTTCGCTTGGCGCAAACTGTATTGAAAAGTAAGGATAATTAAAAAAATGTAAATCCGCGATTGTATTAAGAATTAAATTGTCTATCATTCGCTGTCCACCCTATATTTTTTAGTCACGTTTATGAGTATTTATGTATAAGAGTAGATCACTGTCTAATATGGCGCACCAACATTTTCTCACCAGCTGGGCTACTTTTGTCATTGTGTAACCATGATTTTGGTGGCTAAATATAAACATTTTCGAACAAACTGTATATGTATGTTGTAATGTGATGTTACAGGGGTGTCATCTGAAGAATTCTGAGAAGGTTAGTGAAAAAAATAATATATTTTGGCGATGTTTACGTTATCCCTCTCTTTGGCTAGAATCAATGCTGGGCTGCTATGTGCTATGTGCTATGCTAATATAACGATTTATTGTGTTTTCGCTGTAAGACACTTAGAAAATCTGAAATATTGTCTGTATTCACAGGATCTGTGTCTTTCGATTAGTGTATGCTGTGTATTTTTACGAAATGTTTGATGATTAGTAGTTAGGTAAACACGTTGCTCATTGTAATTATTCTAGTCCATTTGTGACGGTGGGTGCAATTGTAAACTATGCCAGCTACCTGAAATATGCACATTTTTCTAACAAAACCTATCCCATACCATAAATATGTTATCAGACTGTCATCTGATGAGTTCTTTTCTTGGTTAGGGGCTATAAATATCTTAGTTTAGCCGAATTGGTGATAGCTACTGGTGTTGGTGGACAAATAAAAGATGGTGGATTATGCTAATGTGTTTTTAGCTAATAGATTTACATCTTTACATATTGTGTCTTCCCTGTAAAACATTTTAAAAATCGGACATGTTGGCTGGATTCACAAGATCTGTGTCTTTCATTAGCTGTATTGGACTTTAATGTGTGAAAGTTAAATATTTTAAAAAAATAATTGTTTTGAATTTCGCGGCACTGGTTTTTCAGTGGGGGTGGGGGGGGAGTGCCGCTAGCGGCACCCTCATCCTAGACAGGTTAAGAGAGGAAATTATTGAGCGCTAACCCTGAGTAACCTTTGGAATGAAACAAACTCACATTATAACATTTTTGGGTAGAATAAACATGAAGATTCTCTCCCTGACCAAGCTTTTTCAAGAGAGGTAATTATTGAGCGCTTACCCTGAGCTTTACCCTGTCTTTTTTTTTCAATACTTGAAATTTCTTCAATGTTCTCCAAACAACTTCCTCCTTCCTCCAGTTGACACCTTCTCTTGCTATATTTGTCCAGCCTGCTCATTTGATATGTTACGTCTATCCCTGAGTACAGGTTGAGCTGTCCTTGGATTTCATTTCTTTATGGAATGCATTCTCTTTTGGCTTAATAGACATATGTCTGGGATTGTTTGTGTCGACATGCCATCCAGGTTATAAATGAACTCTAAGGACAGGAACTGGTTTCTGCTTTTATCCTCATTAGGTTTCTAGTCTTATTTATTTCCTCCACATTAATTCCCAGACAAAAGCTTTTGCGACGTACACTACAGTTCAAGTTTGGGGTCATTTAGAAATGTCCTTCTTTTTGAAAGAAAATCACATTTCTTGTCCATTAAAATGACATCAAATTGATCATAAATACAGTGTAGACGTTGTTAATGTTATAAATGACTACTGTAGCTGGAAACGGCTGATTTATGGAATATCTACATAGGCGTACAGAGGCCCATTATCAGCAACCATCACTCCTGTGTTCCAATGGCACGTTGTGTTAGCTAATCCACGTTTATCATTTTAAAAGGCCAATTGATCATTAGAAAACCTTTTTGGAATTATGTTAGCACAGCTGAAAACTGGTGTGGTAATTAAAGAAGCAATACAACTGGCCTTCTTTAGACAAGTTGAATATTTGGAGCATCAGCATTTGTGGGTTCGATTATAGGCTCAAAATGGCTAGAAACAAAGAACTTTCTACTGAAACTCGTCAGGATATTCTTGTTCTGAGAATTGAAGGCTATTTCATTTGAGAAATTGACAAGAAACTGAAGATCTCGTACAAAGTTGTGTACTACTCCCTCCACAGAACTGCACAAACTGGCTCTAACCAGAATAGCAAGAGGAGTTGGAGGCCCAAGTGCACAACTGAGCAAGAAGACAAGTACATAGAGTGTCTAGTTTGAGAAACAGATGCCTCACAAGTCCTCAACTGGCAGCTTCATTATATAGTACCCACAAAACACCAGTCTCAACGTCAACAGTGAAGAGGCGACTCCGGGATGCTGGCCTTCTAGAGAGAGTTCCTCTGTCCAGTGTCTGTGTTCTTTTGCCCCTCTTAATCTTTTATTTTTATTGGCCAGTCAGAGATATGGCTTTTTCTTTCCAACTCTGGCTAGAAGGCCAGCATCCCGGAGGACTCTGTCTTCCGAATAAACTGAAGATCTTTTATATCTATAGCAGTCAATTATTAATCGTCACCTTATTCAGTTACATCCGAATGTCGTAAAATTCTTGGTTTTCTTCACGAACCCTGGCTAACAAGTTGAATCAGCAATACAACAATTGTTTTAATTATTTATTTACTAAATACCTAAATAATCACACAGAATTACATTGATTACTAAACATGTCATAAAAGAAAAAGTCCCTAGCGGACAAAACCGATATGATGGCTGGTTACACAAAGAAAGGGGTTGGGTTTGAATGAAAGAGAGGGAAGACTGAGGTACAAAGGGGGATTGGGTCTCTATCGGACCCTGAGAAGCTATGTTACTGTAAATACAGAATCTTATACATTCTAATAACCGCGCAATCAGAAAAGGAAAATGCAATATGAATAAACTTACATGATAGATGGGTCGAAGATGGAAGACTGGTTTGCCCAGCAGAGATCACCCTTGTCCTTTGTAGAATCTTTCTGGTCGTAGTGTTGTAGAGCGGATATGTTGAAGTACCCTGTCTTCTCATAGGATTGTCTGTCCTTTCCTAGGCCACGTACGTTTACAGCTGCAGCTGATAACTCAACTCTTAGGATGTATCACTTCTTTAGTGAATAAGAGTTCAAAGTTCGTACCAAGTTGCAATACTCAGCTCATGCTGTATTCTGGATGGTCTAGTTGAAATTCATCCTTCCAGCGTTGTGATCGTCACCTCCATGTTGAAATTAGCCCTTTTAAACATATGGACACCAGTCCTCACGTTGTCGAGAACTAAGGTTGACTTCCGTCAACGGGCTTTTTGTATTGGGGGAGAGAAGGGCGTGTTTCTTAGTTCTCAACCAATGTCTGTTAAAACCTCCCTAAGGTATGTGGGACGGTAGCGTCCCACCTCGTCAACAACCAGTGAAACTGCAGGGCGCCAAATTCAAAACAACAGAAATCCCATTATTAAAATTCATAAAAAACATACATGTATTTTACACCATTTTAAAGATACACTTGTTGTCAATCCAGCCACAGTGTCCGATTTCAAAAGGTTTTATGACGAAAGCAAACCAAACGATTATGTTAGGTGAGTGCCTATTCACAGAATAACACAGCCATTTTTCCAGGCAAAGAGAGGAGTCAGAAAAAGCAAAAATATAGATAAAATTAATCACTAATCTTTGATGATCTTCATCAGATGACACTCATAGGACTTCATGTTACATATTACATGTGGGTTTTGTTCGGTAAAGTTCATATTGATATTTAAAAATCTCAGTTTACATTGGCGCGTTATGTTAACTAGTTCCAAAACATCCGGTGATTTTGCAGAGCCACATCAATTTACAGAAATAGTCATCATAAATGTTGATGAAAATACAAGTGTTACACATCGAATTTTAGATCCACTTCTCCTTAATGCAACTGCTGTGTCAGATTTCAAATTTATTTTACAGAAAAAGCAAACCATTCAATAACCTGAGTACGGCGCTAAGACGACAAATCAACCCAAAGAGATATCCGCCATGTTGGAGTCAACATAAGTCAGAAACAGCATCATAAATATTCACTTACCTTTGATGATCCTCATCAGAATGCACTCCCAGGAATCGCAGTTCTACAATAAATGTTTGTTTTGTTCGATAATGTCCATCATTTATGTTCAAATTCTTCCTTGTTGTTTATGCGTTCAGTACACAATCTAAACTCATGACGCGCGTGCAAGTCCAGCGGAAAGTATGGACGAAAAGTCCAACAAGTTCCGTTACTGTCTGCAGAAACATGTCAAACGATGTATAGAATCAATCTTTAGGATGTTTTTAACATAAATCTTCAATAATGTTCCAATCTGAGAATTCCTTTGTCTTCAGAAATGCGATGGAATGCAGCTAACTCTCACATGAACGCGTATGGTCAGCTCGTGGCACTCTGGGAGAGACCTTACTCAATCTCCTCTCATTCGCCCCCACTAGAGTAGAATCACCAAACAAGGTTCTATAGACTGTTGGCATCTAGTGGAAGCTTTAGAAAGTGCAACATGACCCCATTTCCACTGTATCTTGGATAAGCAAAGAGTTGAAAAACTATAAACCTCAGATTTCCCACTTCCTGGTTGGATTTTTTCTCAGGTTTTTGCGTGCCATATGAGTTCTGTTATACTCACAGACATCATTCAAACAGTTTTAGAAACGTCAGAGTGTTTTCTATCAAAATGTACTAATAATATACATATCCTAGGATCTGGGCTTGAGTAGCAGGCAGTTTATTCTGGGCACGCTTTTCATCCGGACGTGAAAATACTGCCCCCTACCCCAAAGAAGTTAACTACTCAACACAGAATAGCCACGTGTGCACTCCCTCAAATGATTTGGAGGAAATATATTTTCTATTTCATACAGCTATGTTCAATTGTATTATTCATACTATAAAATAATATACAATAATGCTATGGAATTCTAAGCAAATCTTGTTTGCAAACTGAACTAGTTGCCAACAACCATATGGCATAGCCAGATCAGGGCCTAACATAAGGACAACTCAGAGTATGCTATTCTGTTCTTCCGAAATAGATGACATTTTCTTCATATCATGTTTCTTTAGACCTGTCTAAAATAAATAATACATTTATTGTGATAGTGTAGGCTATATTACATGGATTTATTTGACTTTTTAAAATGTAGATCTTCCAAAGGTCTGCATCATTGGCTTGTGGGCTATACGTGGAAGGGGATGTTAAATGTGTTTATGTTAATTAACGGGCAATTACCGCGAGACAGGCGGTTATTTGCTTGACAATTACCGGCAGACAAAATGTCATAACCACCACAGCCTTGGTTTCTATTTGATCATACCTAACTCATGTACTATTTTTTTTTAGGTTGAACCAAATAGTCATGCTTTACAGTGTAACTTGCTGACATTTCTCTGGCAAGTCACAGTGGGCCTTTTTTTGGTAAGCCATTGGGTGCATGTATTTCATGATTGATACACCTTGCTGAAACAAGTAGCAACAAAATTTGATCATGTTACAGCAGAAACTGACTCAACCGCATGTCTTGTCTTTTTGAATGCAAGGCCGTCTTCAGTCAGCTCCGCAACACAAAACTCTAAAACTGGCTCGGCTTGTCTCCTCTTGTCACTCCTTATATCAGCAGTAAGATGTGAACCAGGTATACTTTTACTTTACTGCTTTTGGGTGAAGTTTGTCGACTTAAAACATAGTTTTGTAATTTTTTTTACGGAAATGTAATTCTCATGATGGTCTTCATCCCTAATCGTTGGTTACATGATTATACACTTAATGTGACATCCATAGCCTGTTCCCTGAACCTTCATACCAAACAGTACAGAGATAGAACATGCATTACATCAGATTAATCAAGGGTTTCTAGTTCAAGTTTGAATGAGATGATACCTGCCTGTGTTGAGTACAAGGTCAGGGCCTGTAATTTTAAAGCCGATCAGAGTTTATATTATTTTGAATGTGAACCTGAACCTAGTTCGGAACTCCTACAATGATACACTTCATGAAAACAGGCTCTAACAACCAAAACAGCATCTCAAAACAACATATTTCACTATTTCATTTGTTTTCCTCAGGTTAGGATAGACACATACCGCGGGGCAGCATGTAGCCTAGTGGTTAGAGTGTTGGGCCAGTAACTAAAAGGTTTCTGGATTGAATTCCTGAGCTGACAAGGTAAAAGTATGTTGTTCTGCACCTGAGCAAGGCAGTTAACACACTATTCCCCGGTAGGCTGTCAATGTAAATAAGATTTAGTCCTTAACCTGTTGGGGATGGGGGCGCTGTTTAGACTATTTATGCTAATTTGGCAAATTTTTTAAACGGCTTCCCACAAAATCCTTGATCGTACAATATGCATATTATTATTATTATTGGATAGAAAACAGTCTATAGTTTCTATAGGAGTTGAAATTTTGTCTCTAAGTGGAACAGAGCCCATTCTACAGCAATTTCCCTGACATGGAGTCAGATTTGAGAAATGTTGGCCACTCTTCTGAAGTCAGTTAAAAGGGCACTGTCATTGCTATGACTATACGGACACTTCTTACGTCTTCCCCTGGATGCCTTTACGTGATGACGATTCCAATGGGGTCGATTGCGCGTTCACAGGCCCTACAAATGAAAAAACCCTGAAGCTAGTCATTCTTTTGGAGCTGCGTCATGAGCCTAGAGGACACCGGCGCGCACCTGTTCCAAGCGTTAGTTTAGCCTGTTATATTTCTCCGGTCATCTTTTCACTCGTTATAGGAGTTAAAAACATCATAAGGTAGTTAATTTAAAGCGTTTTATAGCAATTTATATCCGTTTAGTGCGATTTTGGGACATTTATTTTTGCAACGATGTGAAAAGTTGGGCACGCTTTTCAGTTCATCCCGAACGCAGTTGACATTTCCACATGGCAAGAGGACAGCTTTCCACCAAAAGACGATTTCTCCCAAGAAAGGATCCTTTGCCCAAGATACTGATGGAAGAACAGCTCAAGGTAGGACATTTTTATTATGATAAATCGTGTTTCTGTCGAAACATTTTAGTGGCTTAGGACGCCATGTTTTTTGACGTAGCTTCGCTTGGCGCAAACTGTATTGAAAAGTAAGGATAAATTAAAAAATGTAATAACGCAATTGTATTAAGAATTAAATTGTCTATCAATCCCTGTCCACCCTATATTTTTTAGTCACGTTTATGAGTATTTATGTATAAGAGTAGATCACTGTCTAAGTGGCGCAAGGACTTTTTCTTTACCAGCTTGTCTACATTTCACATTGTCTAACCATGATTTTGGTGGCTAAATATAAACATTTTCGATCAAACTGTATATGCATGTTGTAATGTGATGTTACAGGAGTGTCATCGGAAGAATTCTGAGAAGGTTAGTGAAAAAATTAATATCTTTTGGCGATGTTGACTTTTATCGCTCACTTTGGCTAGAATCAATGCTGGGCTGCTAATTGCTATGTGCTAAGCTAATATAACGATTTATTGTGTTTTCGCTGTAAGACACTTAGAAAATCTGAAATATTGTCTGTATTCACAGGATCTGTGTCTTTCGATTCGTGTATGCTGTGTATTTTTACGAAATGTTTGATGATTAGTAGTTAGGTAAACACGTTGCTCATTGTAATTATTCTAGTCCATTTGTGACGGTGGGTGCAATTGTAAACTATGCCATCTACCTGAAATATGCACTTTTTTCTAACAAAACCTATCCCATACCATAAATATGTTATCAGACTGTCATCTAATGAGTTTTTTTGTTGGTTAGGGGCTATAAATATCTTAGTTTAGCCGAATTGGTGATGGCTACTGGTGTTGGTGGACAAATAAAAGATGGTGGATTATGCTAATGTGTTTTTAGGTAATAGATGTACATCTTTACATATTGTGTCTTCCCTGTAAAACATTTTAAGGAGGGGTAGCAACAAAATCGAATTTATTCTTTTGTAAAAAGTAGGTGCATCTAAGGATAGGTGTCTGTGTCTAATTACATGACTATATGGGTGTCAGTATGCCAGTTTGTGAGTGTCTCGCTGTGTGTACTCCCTACACCACAAGCGAGAAAAGCATGTGTGCGTGTTAACCATTCACTTCTCTCCATGTGTCACGCCTCAACCCGAATCGAATTGAAATATTTTCTAAGACACTACTAGGATATCAGTGTTGGATAAAAATGTCCCAACTCTGCCATCAGCATGCATGGCATACACATATGGGTTTGCGTGTGAGTGTGTGTGTGCGTGCGTGTGCAGCCCTATTATTTATGGGACTGACTGGGCAAGTCCTGGGGTGATTTCATTAAAGCTAGAGATGAGATGGAGGAAATGGAGAGAGTGGAAGGTGGAGAAGTATGGGTGAAGGGGAACAAACACATTTTGCCAGCACTTTGCTACTTATTATGGAGTAAATTGATGGGTGCATAAAGTGCATCTGAGATTCTGTAACAGTAAAGCATTTAGAAAGCTCAAACCTGATATGCATTTTGACATTATTGTGATCTACATTTTATCCTGTCAATCCATAGTTTAAGTATGCCATAACTTGAATGCAAATGGTTTTGCCCAAAGTTTTCAGGGAATGTCATTGGAATTAATCTAGAAGCTTTTGTAGACTAGGGATGTAACAAATGAAGAACGGTGCTTCACGTCTAACCCATTAAAGTCTACGCCCTGCCTAAGCCGGGAGAGGGGTTCTACTGAGCTATATGGAATTGTTTTAAGAAGGTTTTAAGAAGGTCATACCAAGGATAATTTTGCTATTTGATTTGGAATTTCAAGACCCCATGAAGTATAAAAATGTAAATATGAAAAACATATTTTATGAAATGTTTTATTTGGCCTTACTGCTACAGTATTACCACATACAAATGCATTGAATAACAGATTCACTTCATGGAACAACAGATAGTCCCCCCAAAAGAAAGAGATGTAAGACAGATCAGGAAACATTTGTGATTATTTTTTGTATTCAACACCTTTTTTTGGCACAAGACAGTCTCAATATATACTGTAGTTCCATAATATTTTTTCAACTGGTAACGGGCATCCTAGAGCAAAACAACCGACATGGGGTCATATTAGTGTGTAGCCCAAACTGTTCGGACGCTACAGATAGAAGTTGGCAGATCGTCTGTACCAGCTTTAGACGAGTACCAAGACGCGTGTGGACGTCATAGAGCAAAAACAGATTTATATGGATATATACAAAAAATGTCAATAGAAAACAGGTCAAACAAAATGCTGCACAGTTTTACGTGACTGTGTTAGCTGTAGTTGGCTAGCTAGCAAGCAAGGAATAAGAGTGTTGCCAGCCAGCATGGCAACGGAACGTCTAGAACAAACGTCTGGGTCGCGTCCATAGACATAGAACAAAAAGACTCTCTGAATCAGAGAGTTGCGCGGTCTGCCTTAATCGACATCCACATCATCGGAGCCCGGGGAACAGTGGGTTAACTGCCTTGCTCCGGGACAGAACAACAGCTTTTTACCATATCAGCTCAAGGATTAGATCTAGCAGAATTTCAGTTAATGTGCCAATGCTCCTACCCGCCAGCCTACCTGCCGCCCTCGAAGACATCGGTGCCATGAATAGGCTAGGCTATTGTACACGCAACAGACCATAGTCTGAACACACACTTGCATCGTTAGCATAGAAAAACAGAGCAGGTAGGCAGGCCTGCGGGAGGGTGAGAGCGGCAGAAGCTTGGTGATATGTTTTGGTAATCTGCATTTTGCAATGTGTTGTCTTGCATGCCTTGCAAATTCATCAAGTAGCCTGAAGTTGGCCTCTTCCTCTCTGGTTTTATTTGAATTCCAGAACTTCCCCAGGGCTTTATAGCCTATCGGCTATAACACATAAAATAAGATGTTTTGTGATAACTATGATTTTAATTAAGTTAAAAAAAAAGTTTTTTTGGTTAGGGATTTTTAACGTTAACGATCCAAACTTTGTTTAAACATTCTAATGTTGAAACGTCCACACCCCTAATACAGACACACACACATGCACATACACACTTGAGATGGAAACGTTAATAGTTTTCTCTTCTAATAATATCATGACATTTTTCCAGATGTCTGGATAGTCCATTAAAAAAAATATATACATCCTAGTTGCTCTTGACTCTCTCAACCAATCAGAATGATGCAAATGCACAGGTAAACAGTGGACAGGCTGCTTGCTTTTCTCTGGAAGTTTGGCCAACAGCAACAGCGAAATTCAGATTTTCGTCATGATTCTGTTACCAAAAGATTTTCTGATGAGTATTTTGCATTGATCTGTGTCAGGTCTTGTGGAAACTCTGTAAGGTGAGCGCCTGTAATTGATATTTGATGTGGGGAAAAGAGCATACCAACATCAGGGCAGCCTGGAGGGTTAAATGATGAGCAGTAGTTCAATGCACCATTATAAAAGTTACATTCAAAAGTTAATTGTTTTATTAAAGGAAAAATGTCAAATGTCATGGTATATCCTCGTAGGTAAACATTTCACAAGGATAATTACATTTTGATAACTTTTTCATCATTAAAATAGGCTGAAAAATATATTTATCCAAATGAACACTCACTCAAGTAATTGAATAGTAACTTTCATTGGATATCCGGATATTTGATTAACCATGCCCATCCATGGCTTACAAACATTCATACAGACACAGATATGATGTAGAAATACAGTCTTGATCTTGAGAGGTCCGTGTGTGTGTGTGTCTGTCTGTCACTCAGAAGACACGTGTGTCTGTAATGATATCCAAAGGAGATTGGTAGAAGATGACTCAAACTTCTTTTGACAAGTGTTCACAGCTGCCTCTTACACACCTACCCCATCCTCCACACCCTGATAACCGGTGTCCCATATTTGCTGTATCTCTCGTTCCCTCCTAAATCCCTCCTCCCACTCACTCACTCTCTCTTCTCACAATCCTGGCATTGCAAGCACCATGCTCTATGAACTGGAGACAAATAAATGGTTTTAGGTCATTTTGTAATAAACTGGAAATGTTTTCTTGTTTATTAGTGGCATCTCTCGCTGCGGTTCAATGTTCGATATTTCCTCCCCAAACCATCAAACTGAATTTTTTGGGCAATTGGGCAGTGGTGCTCAGAATGATGAAGGCCTATATTTGGTGAGGGGAGATAAAGGGGGATAGAGAGGGGTCCGTGGGGCTGGAGGAAGCAGTAAAAGGATAATTAGGAAAGCAAATTAAAATGGACAGATAGAGTCCACTAGCCCTAGGGTTGTGTTTAGACTCTCTCCTCTCCCCCTCTCACTCTCTGGCTCCCTGTGTATCTGCCTCTGTTTCGCCAACACTCACACCATCTGTCTCTATCAAATCATATCAAATTGAATTTGTCACATGCAACGTAGACAACAGGTATAGATAGACCTTACCATGAAATGTTTACATACAAATGCTTAACCAACCATGCAGTTCAAGAAATAGAGCTAAGAAAATATTCATTAACTTTTTATGGCTGCAGGGGCAGTATTGAGTAGCTCTGATTAAAGGTGCCCATTTCAAACGGCCTCGTACTCAATTCTTGCTCGTACAATATGCATATTATTATTACTATTGGATAGAAAACACTCTCTAGTTTCTAAAACCGTTTGAATTATATCTGTGAGTCAAACAGAACTCATTTGGCACAAACTTCCTGACCAGGAAGTGTTCTACTTCCTGCCTATACATGGGCATGATACGTAAGAGTATACGTGCACTTCATACACCTTCCCCTGGATGTCAAGAGGCGGTGAGAGAAGAAATTTAGTGTTTATCTTAGTCTGAAGTGGAATAAATCCTCTTTGTATGACGTGTCCCTCATTTCCGGTTTTCTAGAGAGCGCGGAGGGGGACATGGATTTGCCTTCTGTTTAGCTGCCGTTATAGTCGACTAATATCTCCGGCTTTGATTTTATTTGATACATGTGACCATATCATCGTAAAGTATGTTTTTTCAATATAGTTTCATCAGATTATTGAACATTTTTCGGGAGTTTTGCCGTGTTCCGTTCTCTTCCGTTTGTTGACATGGAGAGCGTCGTGCCACCTGGCTTGTGTGCTTGCTAATTGAAGAGGGAAAGTTGCCGTTCTAAATCCAAACAACGATTGTTCTGGACAAAGGACACCTTGTCCAACATTCTGATGGAAGATCAGCAAAAGTAAGAAACATTTTATGATGCTATTTCATATATCTGTCGTACATGTGAACTAGTCGTGGGCGCCCAACGTTTGGGTACTCTAGCTATACCGAAGCTGCATATCGTAATGAAGTTATTTTTAGAATTCTAACACTGCGATTTCATTAAGAACTAATGGATCTATCATTTCCTATACAACATGTATTTTTTAGTTATGTTTATGTATAGCTATTTGGTCAGAATATGTCCGGACGTTGTGGGAAAAAGTAGCTAAGTTAGCACAATGTGTAACCATTGATTTCAGCTCTAAATATGCACATTTTCGAAAAAAAACATAAGTGTTTGTATAACCTGATGTTATAGGACTGTCATCTGAGGAAGAAAATCAAGGTTAGTCAAAAATTATATATCTTTTGCTTGTTTGTTACGATCGCTTACTTTTGCTACTGGGAAATTGCTTGTGTTTTTGGCTATTGTGGTAAGCTAATATAACGCTATATTGTGTTTTCGCTGTAAAACACTTGATAAATCGGAAATATTGGCTGGAATCACAAGATGCCTGTCTTTCAATTGCTGTACACTATGTATTTTTCAGAAATGTTTTATGATGATTATTTAGTTATTTGGCGTTGGTGTCTGTAATTATTCTGTCTGCTTTCGATGCAATTTCTGATTGTAGCTGCAATGTAAACTATGATTTATAACTGAAATATGCACATTTTTCGAACAAAACATAGATTTATTGAATAACATGTTATAAGACTGTCATCTGATGAAGTTGTTTGTTGGTTAGTTTGGTTGGTTCTTGGTTAGTTAGGTTGGCTTTGTGCATGCTACCTGTGCTGTGAAAAATGTCTGTCCTTTTTTGTATTTGGTGGTGAGCTAACATAAATATACGTGCTGTTTTCGCTGTAAAACATTTTAACCTGTCTAGGATCAGCGTGGCGCTAGCGGCACACCCCCCCCCCCCCCCCACTGAAAAACCAGTGCCGCGAAATTCAAAAAAAATATTTTTTTAAAATATTTAACTTTCACACATTAAAGTCCAATACAGCTAATGAAAGACACAGATCTTATGAATCCAGTCAACATTTCCGATTTTTAAAATGTTTTACAGGGAAGACACAATATGTAAAGATGTACATCTATTACCTAAAAACACATTAGCATAATCCACCATCTTTTATTTGTCCACCAACACCAGTAGCCATCACCAATTCGGCTAAACTAAGATATTTATAGCCCCTAACCAACAAAAAAACTCATTAGATGACAGTCTGATAACATATTTATGGTATGGGATAGGTTTTGTTAGAAAAAAGTGCATATTTCAGGTATATGGCATAGTTTACAATTGCACCCACCATCACAAATGGACTAGAATAATTACAATGAGCAACGTGTTTACCTAACTACTAATCATCAAACATTTCGTAAAAATACACAGCATACACGAATCGAAAGACACAGATCCTGTGAATACAGACAATATTTCAGATTTTCTAAGTGTCTTACAGCGAA
The DNA here is from genome assembly GCF_029448725.1 of Salvelinus fontinalis. NCBI lineage: Eukaryota > Metazoa > Chordata > Actinopteri > Salmoniformes > Salmonidae > Salvelinus > Salvelinus fontinalis. The sequence goes on along the minus strand of NC_074700.1, from coordinate 1,085,237 downwards.
AACACAATAAATCGTTATATTAGCTTAGCACATAGCAATTAGCAGCCCAGCATTGATTCTAGCCAAAGTGAGCGATAAAAGTCAACATCGCCAAAAGATATTAATTTTTTCACTAACCTTCTCAGAATTCTTCCGATGACACTCCTGTAACATCACATTACAACATGCATATACAGTTTGATCGAAAATGTTTATATTTAGCCACCAAAATCATGGTTAGACAATGTGAAATGTAGACAAGCTGGTAAAGAAAACGTCCTTGCGCCACTTAGACAGTGATCTACTCTTATACATAAATACTCATAAACGTGACTAAAAAATATAGGGTGGACAGGGATTGATAGACAATTTAATTCTTAATACAATTGCGTTATTACATTTTTTAATTTATCCTTACTTTTCAATACAGTTTGCGCCAAGCGAAGCTACGTCAAAAAACATGGCGTCCTAAGCCACTAAAATGTTTCGACAGAAACACGATTTATCATAATAAAAATGTCCTACCTTGAGCTGTTCTTCCATCAGTATCTTGGGCAAAGGATCCTTTCTTGGGAGAAATCGTCTTTTGGTGGAAAGCTGTCCTCTTGCCATGTGGAAATGTCAACTGAGTTCGGGATGAACTGAAAAGCATGCCCAACTTTTCACATCGTTGCAAAAATAAATGTCCCAAAATCGCACTAAACGGATATAAATTGCTATAAAACGCTTTAAATTAACTACCTTATGATGTTTTTAACTCCTATAACGAGTGAAAAGATGACCGGAGAAATATAACAGGCTAAACTAACGCTTGGAACAGGAGAGGGTCGGTGTCTTCCACGCGCGTTACGCAGCAAGAAAAGACTTGCTAGCTAAAGGTTTTTTTCATTTGTAGGGCCTGTGAACGAGCAATCGAGCCCGTTGGAATCGTCATCACGTAAAGGCATCCAGGGGAAGACGTAAGAAGTGTCCGTATAGTCATAGCAACGACAGTGCCCTTTTAAATGACTTCAGAAAAGTGGCCAACATTTCTCAAATCTGACTCCATGTCAGGGAAATTGCTGTAGAATGGGCTCTGTTCCACTTAGAGACAAAATTTCAACTCCTATAGAAACTATAGACTGTTTTCTATCCAATAATAATAATAATATGCATATTGTACGATCAAGGATTTTGTGGGAAGCCGTTTCAAAAATTAGCCACATTAGCATAAATAGTCTAAACAGCGCCCCCATCCCCAACAGGTTAAAAATCGGACATGTTGGCTGGATTCACAAGATGTGTACCTTTCATATGCTGTATTGGACTTGTTAATGTGTGAAAGTGAAATATTAAAAAAATATATATTTTGAATTTCGCACCCTGCACTTGAGCTGGCTGTTGGCATAAGTGTACGTCGGGCTTGCAGCCATAAGAAGTGAAATAAACTAAAGTTTAAAAATAATTAACACAATAAAATAACAGTAACGAGGCTATGTACCGGTAACAAGTCAATGTGCGGGGGTACAGGTTAGTCGAGGTAATTTGTTCTTGTAGAGTTGTGGCTAAAAGTTTTTAGAATGACACAAATATTAATTTTAACAAAGTCTGCTGCCTCAGTTTGTATGATGGCAATCTGCATATACTCCAGAATGTTATGAAGAGTGATCAGATGAATTGCAATTAATTGGAAAGTACCTCTTTGTCATGCAAATGAACTGAATCCCCCCAAAATATTTCCACTGCATTTCAGCCCTGCCACAAAAGGACCAGCTGACATCATGTCAGTGATTCTCTCGTTAACACAAGTGTGAGTGTTGACGAGGACAAGGCTGGAGATTACTCTGTCAGGCTGATTGAGGTCGAATAACAGACGGGAAGCTTCAAAAGTAGGGTGGTGCTTGGAATCATTGTTCTTCCTCTATCAACCATGGTTACCTGCAAGGAAACACGTGCCATCATCATTGCTTTGCACAAAAAGGGCTTCACAGGCAAGGATATTGCTGCCAGTAAGACTGCACCTAAATCAACCATTTCTAGGATCATCAAAAAGTTCAAGGAGAGCGGTTCAATTGTTGTGAAGAAGGCTACAGGGCACCCAAGAAAGCCCAGCAAACGCCAGGACCGTCTCCTAAAGTTCATTCAGCTGCGGGATCGGAGCACCACCAGTACAGAGCTTGCTCAGGAATGGCAGCAAGCAGTTGTGAGTGCATCTGCACGCACAGTGAGGCGAAGACTTTTGGAGGATGGCCTGGTGTCAAGAAAGGCAGCAAAAAAGCCTCTTCTCTCCAGGAAAAACTTCAGGAACAAATTGATATTCTGCAAAAGGTACAGGGATTGGACTACTGAGGACTGGGGTAAAGTCCTTTTCTCTGATGAATCACCTTTCTGATTGTTTAGGGCATCCGGAAAAAAGCTTGTCCGGAGAAGACAAGGTGAGCGCTACCATCAGTCCTGTGTAATGACAACAGTAAAGCATCCTGAGACCATTAATGTGTGGGGTTGCTTCTCAGCCAAGGAAATGGGCTCACTCACACTTTTACCTAAGAACAAAGCCATGAATAAAGAATGGTACAAACCCATCCATCCTCCTGCCTTTACCAGCATGATGAAGCAACTTGCCATAAGGAACAAGTGATAACTAAGTGGCTAGCGGAACCAAACATTGATATTTTGGGTCCATGGCCAGGAAACTCCACAGACCTTAATCCCATTGAGAACTTGTGATAAACCCTCAAGAGGCGGATGGACAAACAAAACCCTACAAATTCTGACATATTCCAAGCATTGATTGGGCTGCCATCAAGAATGGGCTGCCATCAAATGGCGCCACACCAAACTGGAAGTCTTCCGACTAGCTTGGAAAGACAGTACCGTGCAGTATCGAAGAGCCCTCACTGCTGCTCGATCATCCTACTTTTCCAACTTGACTTCTTATGGCTGCAAGGGGCAGTATTGAGTAGCCAGTTAAATCGTGCCCATTTCAAACGGCCTCATTCTCAATTCTTGCTCGTACAATATGCATATTATTATTACTATTGGATAGAAAAAACTCTCTAGTTTCTATAACCGTTGGAATTATGTCTCTGAGTGAAACAGAACTCATTCTACAGCACTTTTCCTGACAGGGAGTGAGATTTCAGAAATCTTGGCCTCTTGGCTCCCAGGTCAGTTTTTAGGTCCCTGTGAATGCTTTGGGGATACAAACACTTCCTACGCCTTCCTCTAGATGTCAGTAAGTGGTGACAATTTGAATGGAGTCTGGGGTACGAGTCTGGGAGTCTGGGACTTTATAAGACCAAAGGGCGGAAGTACATTTCTTTTCTTCCCTGCGCTTGACGCACGATGGACGTCGGACTGGCCTCCTTCCAAGCTTTGGTTTAGCCAGTAATATATCTCCGGTCATGTTTTTACTCGTTATAGGTGTTAAAAACATCATAAGGTACTTAATTTAAACCGTTTTATAGCAATTTATATCCGTTTAGTGCGATTTTCTGGCATTTCTTTGTGACGCACTTCCAAGAGTTGGGCACTTTTCCAGTACATGCCGAACGTTATTGGCCATTTCGACAGGACAAGAGGACATCTTTCGACCAAAAGACGATTAGACCGGAGAAAGGATACATTGCCCAAGATTCTGATGGAAGTTCAGCTAATAGTAAGAACTATTTATGATGATAAATCGTTGTTCTGTTGAAAAATGTTAAACGCATATTCCGCCATTTTCTTTGGGGTAGCTTCGCTTTGGCGCACCCTGTATTGCACAGTAAGGATAATTTTAAAAATGTAATTCAGCGATTGCATTAAGAACTAATTTGTCTTTCAATTGCTGTCCACCCTGTATTTTTTTGTCAAGTTTATGATTATTTATTCATTAGACTAGATCACTGTCCAAGATGGCGCCCGACATTTTCTGGTCAGTTTTGCTACTATTCTCATTGTATAACCACGTTTTTTTGTGGCTAAATATGCACATTTTCGAACAAACTCTATATGTATGTTGTAATATGATGTTACAGGAGTGTCATTGGAAGAATTCTGAGAAGGTTAGTGGTGGTGATAATGCTATCGCTCTTTTTGCCTTGAATCAATGCTTGGGTAATGTTTGCACATGTGGTATGCTAATATAACGATTTATTGTGTTTTCGCTGTAAGACACTTAGAAAATCTGAAATATTGTCTGAATTCACAGGATCTGTGTCTTTCAATTACTGTACGCTGTGTATTTTTAAGAAATGTTTTATGATTAGTAATTAAGTAATACACGTTGCTCTCTGTATTTATTCTAGTCGAGTTGTGATGCTGGGTGCAATTGTAAACTATGATTTCTACCTGAAATATGCACATTTTTCTAACAAAACCTATCCTATACAATAAATATGTTATCAGACTGTCATCTGATGAGGTTTTTTCTTGGTTAGTGGCTATCAATATCTTAGTTTAGCCGAATTGGTGATAGCTACTGGTGTTGGTGGACAAAGAAAAGATGGTGGATTATGCTAATGTGTTTAGCTAATAGATTTACATCTTTACGTATTGTGTCTTCCCTGTAAAACATTTTAAAAATCGGACATGTTGGCTGGATTCACAAGATCTGTGTCTTTCATTAGCTGTATTGGACTTTAATGTGTGAAAGTTAAATATTTAAAAAAATATATATTTTTTTAATTTCGCGGCTCTGCCTTTTCAGTAGGGATGGGGGGGGGGGGTGCCGCTAGCGGCACCCCAGTCCTAGACAGGTTAATATACTTATTGTCTGTAGGTGCGAACCATTTTCTTGAATGTGGTTTTGTACCTAATAAACTACTGTGTGTATGTTGCACAGCTGAGAGCCAAGTGAACTGAATCACACAGGGTTGAGGAGGCCACTGTGTTCCGGGGTTGCCATTCATGCTCTCCCCACTGACTAGTAAACTATATCATGGTGACATCTAGATGGGTACTAATATTAGTTATTTGTTGTGTACCTATTTGAAATCTAACATTACTAGCTAACTCCGGCGACACTGTGATAGGCTACAGCTGACCACTGCGCCTTAGGTCGGCATGCACCTCGCTACAACACCAGTGCACTGGTCATTCCCATCTGCTTTAGTGGCTCACGAGTAGTTCCCACGAAATGGTTTATGTGTAAAATGCGGCCCGTCAATGCTGTTAAAAGGGAAATTACACCAAAATTCATTCCCGGTAGGTACTGTAACACAGCAGGAAGACAAAATACCGTTATCACCTTCATTATCATCTCAAGTTGTGTTAATTTACCTAAAATTACTTGTTGATTACCGGTGATTTGGGGGGACAAACGGGGAAATTAGCTCAAAGGGATTTGAACTCTCTCTCTTTCTCTTGCTTGATAACATTGGTCTGAATATTCAGTGTTGCACACAGTTGCTTGCCCTTGTAGACCATTTTCCCCTTCATCTTATTTATTTTGAGAGAGGCTCATATACCGGCGAGGTGCACCTTGGAACCTCTGTGCATTTCTAAATGGCCAATTTTATAGCCACGATCCCCATTCTGAATGGCAATTAGCTAGTGCTAGTCAGAGGAGAACAATGAACGGGTAGTTGACATGCAGAGAGGCAGGCAAAGTTAATGGCCTTTTAAAATTGACACAGTGCGCCAAGTTCATTTATTAATATTGTTCCAGTCACACGGAGCTTTGCCTAATGTGGAGTTTTTATTCTAAAGGTCAACCCTGAAATGTCAACAGAACGACTGTAAATCGGATACACTTTTATACCCCACCATATTGTAAAGTTCATGGATCACTCCCTCACTGAAAAGAGAAGGGTAAGAAATTTGAGATTTTGTTGAGAAGTACACTCTTTTTACCATAAGGTTCTTAAAGGGGTTTTGAGGGCTCTTACATTGGGTGAAAGGGTTTGACCTAGAACAAAACAGATCTCTTTGATCTACAGTGACAGACACATAACCCTTTATGGTTCTAGGTAGTGACCTTTTTCTAGGAGTGAAGCACAGAGAAGAAGCCTCCATATGAGGAAAGAATGAATACACATAATACAGAGATGGTGGATGTGTGTAAAACATGGTGCATTCATCGGTTAGCTTTTATGGTATGTATGATGTATCACGTGGCTGGCGAATAAGATGATTGACAGAGGGAATCTGCCGTGGGTCTGCTTCTGTAAGCTAGCCTCGTTGGACCCAGAGTTTGAGGGGGAAGTAGAGGATGGAATTTCATACTAAATACTAGTAAATCCATAGGAAGAGCCTAAGGCAACAAACCGTTAGCGCTAACACTATCAGGCTGGGGAAACATGAAGCAATGCCAGAGGCATATCTGAATGCTGTAAATCAAAGATTAATATATTATACAAACGGAAACACACCAACATGTTGAACACAGATTAAGTCTATGGGCTACACTGTAACACACACACAGACAGATGGAAGATATATCCAATATGGTGGAAAGTTGAACTGGAAATAATCTTATTCAGTATCAACTGTGGTGAGTGACCAAAAGTGATGGAGGACACCAATATCTATGACTATGGCTGCCGTTTTATGGGCTTCTAACCAACTGTGCTATGTTGTGGGGGTTTTTCACATTATTTGTAACTTATTTTGTTAACCTCTTGACGCTAAGGGTCAGATTATTATTATTTTTTTTAAATAACGTTCCCAAGGTAAACAGACTATTTCTCAGGTCCAGATCGTAGAATATGCATATAATTTACAGATTAGGATAGAAAAAACTCCAAAGTTTCCCGAAACTGTCAAAATATTGTCTCTGAGTATAACAAAACTGATTCTGCAGAGGAAAACCTGAGGAAATCTAACCCGGAAGTGATTTTTTTTAAATCTGTGTTTCCTGGCCCGTCTTTCTTCCATTTAAAGGGGTATCAACCAGATTCCTTTTCCAATGACTTCCTCAGGCTGTGACCAGGCTTTAGACATAGTTTCAGGCTTTTATTTTTAAAAATGAGCGAGATTTTTTATAACTAGTCAGGTGTCCTCTGATTAGTTCCTGCGCGCGAGGGGCAGCTCTCCGTTTTCTTTCTCTCTTTTATTGAATAGGTTACGGTCCGGTTGAAATATTATCGATTATGTTTGTTAAATGTCAGGAATTGTGAAAAACGTAGTTTAACCTTTCACGAGCCTCTACCCCGGGTCCGGGAGCACCCCCCCCCCCCCCCCCCCACACTGATTAGCATCGCTAGCATAGCGTCACAATTAAATAGTAGCATCTAAATATCATTAAATCACAAGTCCAAGACACCTAATGAAAGATACAGATCCTGTGAATAAGGCCACCATTTCAGATTTTTTAAATGTTTTACAGGGAAGACACAATATGTAAATCTATTAGCTAAACACGTTAGCAAAAATCACCATTTTTCTTTGTCCACCATTTTCTCTCAACACCAGTAGCTATCACCAATTCGGCTAAACTAAGATATTGATAGCCACTAACCAAGAAAAAACCTCATCAGATGACAGTCTGATAACATATTTATGGTATAGGACAGGTTTTGTTAGAAATATGTGCATATTTCAGGTAGAAATCATAGTTTACAATTGCACCCACCGTCACAACTAGACTAGAATAAATACATAGAGCAACGTGTATTACCTAATTACTAATCATCAAACATTTCGTAAAAATACACAGCATACACTAATCGAAAGACACAGATCCTGTGAACACAGACAATATTTCAGATTTTCTAAGTGTCTTACAGCGAAAACACAATAAATCGTTATATTAGCATACCACATGTGCAAACATTACCAGAGCATTGATTCTAGCCAAAGAGAGCGATAACGTAATCATCGCCAAAATATATTAATTTTTTCAATAACCTTCTCAGAATTCTTCAGATGACACTCCTGTAACATCATATTACAACATACATAGAGTTTGTTCGAAAATGTGAATTTTTAGCCACCAAAATCATGGTTAGACAATGACAAAAGTAGCTCAGCTGGTCAGAAAATGTCCTGCACCATATTAGACAGTGATCTAGTCTTATACATAAATACTCATAAACTTGACTAAAAAATACAGGGTGGACAGCGATTGATAGACAATTTAAGTCTTAATACAATCGCGGAATTACATTTTTTAAATTATCCTTACTTTTCAATACAGGTTGCGCCAAGTGAAGCTATAGCAAACAAGATGGCGACATAAACGTTTAACATTTATCGACAGAAACACAATTTTTCATCATAAATTGTTCTTACTATGAGCTGTTCTCCCATCAGAATCTTGGACAATGAATCCTTTCTCCGGTCTAATCTTCTTTTGGTCGAAAGATATCCACTTGTCCGTCGAAATGCCCACTAACGTACGACCGGGACCCTGAAACGTGCCCGGAGCTTCAAAGTCTATTACAAAGCAATCTGTTAATCCTATGAGATCCAAACACTGCCCACGCCTTCCTCTAGATGTCAGTAAGTGGTGACAATTTAAATGGAGTCGAATGCGCAATCATTGGCTCTATAAATGACAAAATACCGGAAGTAGCCTTCTTTTGGACACTGCGCTCAACGCAAGAAGGATATCTGACTGGCCTTTTTCCAAGCATTAGTTTAGCCAGTAATATAGCGTCGGTCATCTTTTTACTTGTTATAGGTGTTAGAAACATCATAATGTAGTTAATTTAAACCGTTTTATAGCAATTTATATCCGTTTAGTGCGATTTTGTCAGATATCCTTCTTGCGTTGAGCGCAGTGTCCAAAGGAAGGCTACTTCCGGTATTTTGTCATTTATAGAGCCAATGATTGCGCATTCGACTCCATTCAAATTGTCACCACTTACTGACATCTAGAGGAAGGCGTGGGCAGTGTTTGGATCTCATAGGATTAACAGAGACTTTTAAAACTGATCTGGAACCAGAGGCCAAGATGTCTAAATCTCACACACTGGGAGGAAAAGTGCTGTAGAATGAGTTCTGTTTCACTCAGAGACGTAATTCAAACGGCTATAGAAACTAGAGAGTGTTTTCTATCCAATAATAACAATAATATGCATATTGTACCAGCAAGAATTGAGTACTAGGCAGTTTAATCTGTAGAGACAATTATGCTAATTTGAAACAGCACCCCCTATAGTTGCAAGAAGTTAAATGTATTTGGGTATGGTGTATGTAAACTTCCGACTTATACTGTACATAGGGTTAATGTGACTATGCATAGATAATACACAACAATTATTTGGGCCTTCCTCTGACACCACCTAATATATACTGTAGGTCCTGGATAGCAGGAAGCCTGACCCCAGTGATGTACTGGGCCGTACGCCCTACCCTCTGTAGCGCCTTACGGTCAGATGCCGAGAGTGTGCAAAGCTGTCATCAAGGCAAAGGGTGGCTACTTTGAAGAATCTCAAATATAAAATATATTTTGATTTCTTTAAACACTTTGATGGTTACTATATTATTCCATATGTGTTATTTCATAGTTTTGATGTATTCACTTTTATTCTACAATGTGGAAAATAGTAAAAATAAAGAAAAACCCTCAAATGAGTAGGTTTTTCCAAACTTTTGAATGGTAATCTAGATACTCGGTCAGGGAGAGGTTGAAAATTACAGTGAAGACACTTGCCAGATGGTACGTGCGTGCTCTGAGTATACTTCCTGGTAATCCTTCTGGCCCCATGGCCTTGTGAATGTTGACCTGTTTAAAGGTCTTCGTCACATTGGCTACAGAGAGCTTGATCACAAAGTTGTCCGTACCAGCTGGTGCTCTCATGAATGCTTCAGTGTTGCTTGCCTCGAAGTGAGCATAAAAGGCATTTAGCCCGTCTTGTAGGCTCGCATCACTTGTCAGCTCCCAGCTAGGTTTCCCTTTATAGTTCGTAATAGTTTGCAAGCCCTGCCACATCCGGCGAGTGTCAGAGCCGGTGTAGTAGGATTCAATCTTAGTCCTGTATTGACAAGTTGCCTCTTTGATGGTTCATCTGAGGGCATAGCAGGATTTCTTATAACCTTCCAATTTAGTTTCCTGCTCCTTGAAAGCGGTAGCTCTAGCCTTTAGCTCGGTGCGGATGTTGCCTGAGATCCATGGCTTCTGGTTAGGATATGTACGTACAGTTACTCTGGGGACGACGTCGTCGATTAACTTATTGATGAAGCCGGTGACTGAGGTGGTATACTCCTCAATGCCATTGGATGAATCCTGGAACATATTCCAGCCTGTGCTAGCTCAACTACACTATTGCATCCGTGTCATCTGACCACTTCCTTATTGAGCGATTCACTGGTACTTCCTGCTTTAGTTTTTGCGTGTAAGCATGAATCAGGAGATTATAATTATGGTCAGATTTTCCAAATGGAGGGAGGGAAAGAGGTTTGTACTCATCTCTGTGTGGAGTAAAAGTGGTTTAGAGTTTTTTTTCTCTGGTTGCACGTGACATGCTGATAGAAATGATGTAAAATGTATTTAGTTTTGCATGCATTAAAGTCCCCGGCCACTGGGAGCTTCAGGATGAGAATTGTCTTGTTTGCTTATGGATTTTACAACTCGCTGAGTGCAGTCTTAGTGCCAACATCGGTTTGTGGTGGTAAATAGACGGCTATGAAATATATAGATAAACTCTCTTGGTTGATAGTGCGGTCTACAGCTTATCTTGAGGTACTCTACCTCAGGCGAGCAATACCTCAAGACTTCATATTAGACATTGCGCATCAGCTGTTATTGACAAATACACACACCCCCACCCCTCATCTTACCGGACCTAGCTGTTCTGTCCTGCCGATGCATGGAAAACTCAGCCAACTGTATATTATCCGTGTCATCGTTCAGCAACGACTCTGTGAAACATAAGATATTCATTTTTAATGTCCCGTTGGTAGGATAGTCTTGAACGGAGCTCATCCAGTTCATTCTCCAGTGATTGCATGTTGGCCAATAGAAGGGATGGTAGAGGCGGGTTACCTACTCACCGACGAATTCTCACAAGGTACCCTGAACGACAGAGATTGGGCCCGGTCTCGGATAAACAGTATATCCTCTTGAGGCTTGGGGGCAGTATTTTGATGGTTGGATAAAAAACGTTCCCAAAGTAAACTACCTATTTCTCAGGCCCAGAAAAAAGAATATGCATATAATTGGCAGATTAGGATAGAAAACACTCCAACGTTTCCAAAACTGTCAAAATATTGTCTGTGAGTATAACAGAACTGATATTGCAGGAGAAAACCTGAGGAAAATCCAACCAGTTTTTCTGAAACTTCTGTTCCATTGCAAGCCTATCCTCAATTTAATAAAGGGATATCAACCAGATTCCTTTCCCTATGGCTTCCACAGGGTGTGATCAGTCTTTAGACATAGTTTCAAGCTTTTATTCTGAAAAATGAGCGAGAATGATCACATCGCGTCAGTGGATAGCCAGATGTCCTTAGATTTGTTCATGCTTGTAGCGAGACATGTTCTTTCTCTCTTGTATTGAAAAGTTACCGTCCGGTTGAAATATTATCGATTATTTATTGTAAAAACAACCTGAGGCTTGAATATAAGAAACGTTTTAAATATTTCTACGAACTTTACAGATACTATTTGGAATTTTCTTCTGCCCGTTGTGACCTGCACGAGCCTGTGGATTACTCAATAAAACGTGCCAACCAAATGTAGGTTTTTGGATAACAAAATAATCTTTATCGAAAAAAACGGACATTGATTTTGTAACTGGGAGTCTCGTGAGTGCAAACATCCGAAGATCATCAAAGGTAAGTGATTAATTGTATTGCTTTTCTGACTTTCGTGACCAATCTACTTTGCTGCTAGCTGTTTGTAATGTTTTGTGTGCTGAGAGCCGTCCTCACATAATCGCATGGTTTGCTTTCGCTGTAAAGCTTTTTTTTTTTTTTATCTGACATGCCAGGTGGAATATCCTTCGCGTCAGACTCATTAAAGAAAAAAATCTTCGTCCAGTTCGAGGTGAGTAATCGCTGTTCTGATATCCAGAATCTGTTTTCGGTCATAAGAGGCAATAGCAGCAACATAATTAACTTCTCTGCGCTACGGATCCCTTTAGCGGGATCATTTTCCTAAACAACCGCTGAATTGCAGGGCGCAAAATATTTATATTTATAATCATGCAATGACAAGTGAAATATACCAAAACACAGCTTAGCTTGTTGTTAATCAACCTATCGTGTCAGATTTTGAAAATATGCTTTGCAGCGAAAGCAATCCAAGCTTTTGTGAGTATCAATCAATGCTACAACAGCTAGCCCCAAATTAGCATGGTCACGAAAGTCAGAAAAGCAATAAAATTTATCGCTTACCTTTGATAATCTTCGGATGTCTGCACTCACGAGACTCCCAGTTACACAACAAATGTTATTTTTGTTCGATAAATATTACTTTTATAACAAAAAAACGCCATTTGGGTTGCGCGTTATGTTCAGAAAACCAAAGCCTCTTTCCGTTTGAAGAAAATCCCAAAAAGTATCCGTAATTGTAACGGGTGACGCTCTCCTCATCCTCGGAAGAGGTGAGGAGAGAAGGATCTTCAGACCAAAACGCAGGCTCAGGGAAATAAGCCATCTTTATTATAAATTACGATGGCACACGAAACGAAACAAAACACTTTCCAAACTACAAAATAACAAAACGACGTTGACGAGACCTGAACATAAACTTACATAACTAAACATAAACTTACGTACAGGTAACAGACGACATCGAAACGAAAACGAAACAAACAAACGCTACAGTCCTATGTGGTACGAACATAACATACGGACACAGGAGACAATCACCCACAAACAAACAGTGAGAATGCCCTACCTAAATATGACTCTTAACTAGGGGTTGCTCCTCTCTCGGTCGTGCCCCGGACACATTTGATATTGTTGGACTCTTACGGCTGTTGCAAAAATTTAATGAGAAGGACCCTGAGACGTTCTTTTCGTTGTTTGAGCGTGTTGATTCTGATCACATTTTAAAACTTCTTTGGGATAGGGGGCGGTATTTTCACGTCCGGATGAAAAGCGTGACTAAAGTAAACTGCCTGCTACTCAGGCCCAGAAGCTAGGTGTCACGACTTCCGCCGAAGTTGGCTCCCCTGCCTGTTCGGGCGGTGCTCGGCGGTCGTCGTCACCGGCCTACTAGCCGACACCGATCCCTTTTTCATTTGTCTGTTTGTTTTGTCTTATAAGTTTCACCTGTGTCCTGTTGTATGTGCTTAACTTCTTCTGGCTGCAAGCCCGAGGCCGGCCACAATATGACAACAGCCACTTCAAGTGCAGGGCGCGAAATTCAAAATTTATTTTTTAGAAATATTTAACTTTCACACATTAACAAGTCCAATACAGCAAATGAAAGGTACACATCTTGTGAATCCAGCCAACATGTCCAATTTTTTAAATGTTTTACAGCGAAAACAGCACGTATATTTATGTTAGCTCACCACCAAATACAAAAAAGGACAGACATTTTTCACAGCACAGGTAGCATGCACAAAGCCAACCTAACTAACCAAGAACCAACCAAACTAACCAACAAACAACTTCATCAGATGACAGTCTTATAACATGTTATTCAATAAATCTATGTTTTGTTCGAAAAATTTGCATATTTCAGGTATAAATCATAGTTTACATTGCAGCTACAATCAGAAATTGCACCGAAAGCAGACAGAATAATTACAGACACCAAAGTCAAATATATAAATACTCATCATAAAACATTTCTGAAAAATCGATGGTGTACAGCAAATGAAAGACAAACATCTTGTGAATCCAGCCAATATTTCCGATTTTTTAAATGTTTTACAGCGAAAACACAATATAGCATTATATTAGCTTACTACAATAGCCTACCACACTACCGCATTCATTCATCAAGGCACGTTAGCGATAGCAATAGGCACGTAGCGATAGCGAATAAACCAGCAAGATATATAATTTTTGACTAACCTTGATAAGCTTGACAGTCCTATAACATCAGGTTATACATACACGTATGTTTTGTTCGAAAATGTGCATATTTAGAGCTGAAATCAGTGGTTATACATTGTGCTAACGTAGCATCTTTTTCCCACAACGTCCGGATATTTTTCTGACACTTTTTCTGACACATATTCTGACCAAATAACTATTCATAAACATAACTAAAAAATACATGTTGTATAGGAAATGATAGATACACTAGTTCTTAATGCAATCGCCGTGTTAGAATTCAAAAAATAACTTCATTATGATATGCAGTTTACGTTATGGCGAGAGAGTACCAAAAAGCTGAGCGCAAACGACTAGTTCACATGTACGACAGATATATGAAATAGCATCATAAAATGGGTCCTACTTTTGCTGATCTTTCATCAGAATGTTGTACAAGGGGTCCTTTGTCGGGAACAATCGTTGTTTGGATTTAGAACGGCCTTTTTCCCTCTCGATTTAGCAAGCACACTTGCCAAGTGGTGCGAATCTCTCCATCGTTAACAAACTCAGAGAACGGAACACGGCAAAACTCCCGAAAAAATTTCAATAATCTGATAAAACTATATTGAAAAAACATACTTTACGATGATATTGTGACATGTATCAAATAAAATCAAAGCCGGAGATATTAGTCGTCCATAACGACAGCTGTACAGAAGGCAAATCCAGGTCCCTTGACGCGCTCTCCAGAAAACAGGAAACTGGTGACACGTCATACAAAGAGCATTTATTCGAGCCCAGATCAAGTTACACACTCAATTTCTTCTCTCACTGCTTGTCGACATCTAGTGCAAGACGTATGAAGTGCATCTAAACGAATAAATATCAAGGACTTTAATAGGCAGGCCCTAGAAGAGAGCATCGATTTCAGATTTTCCACTTCCTGTCAGGAAGTTTACTGCAAAAGGAGTTCTATTTTACTCACAGATATAATTCAAACGGTTTTAGAAACTAGAGAGTGTTTTCTATCCAATAGTAATACTAATATGCATATTGTACGAGCAAGAATTGAGTACGAGGCCGTTTGAAATGGGAACCTTTTATCCGGCTACTCAATACTGCCCCTGCAGCCCAAACAGGTTAAAGAGCACTTTTTCCCAGTGGAACTCTCTGCGCCTGATTCCTTCCTCATCCACCTAGTCCCGCGTGACACTAGGATATGCATATTATTAGTAAATTTGGATAGAAAACACTCTGAAGTTTCTAAAATTGTTTGAATAATGTCTGTGTGTATAACAGAAATGAAATGGCCGAGGGCCGAGGGCAAACCATCCCCCCCAAAATATTTTCATCCTATCACTGATTTCAATGGCTGGCACTTTTATAATAGGGCGAAATCGTGCCCGATTCCAGTTCCTAGGGCTTCCACTAGATTTCAACAGTCTTTAGAAAGAGTTTCAGGCTAGTTTCTGGAAAAATTTGCCAGAAATTGTAGTTTTTCTAAGTGGCTCCCATTTTGGCTGTAGTATTTCCAAGTGCATAAATGAGAGCCCGTTCTTTGTTATTTTTCTCCAGTAAAGACAATAACGATTCTCCCGTCTTAAAACCTCTTTGGGCTAGGGGTCAGTATTTTCACGTCCGGATGAAAAACGTGCCCAAAGTAAACTGCCTGCTACTCAGGCCCGGAAGTTAGGATATGCATATTATTAGTAGATTTGGATAGAAAACACTCTGAAGTTTCTAAAACTGAATAATGTCTCTGAGTATAACAGAACTGATTTGACAGGCGAAACCTCGAGCACAATCCATCCAGGGAAAATTTTATTGAGCTCAATGTGTTTTCCATTCATTTTCTATGGTAATCCCTTTTTAATAGGAATATGCTTGCAGTTCCTATGGCTTCCACTAGATGTCAACAGTCTTTAGAAATTGGTTGATGTTTTTCCTTTGAGAAATTAAGAAGTATTCCTTTCCTTTCCATGTGTCACACAAAGGGACTCAAGTCTTTTGGAGCGCACGACCTGGAACGCGCTTCACTTTGTTTTCGTCCGGTATTGAACACAGTTCATCTCGTCTTAAATTGTATCGTTTATTTACGTTTTAAGATACATAAGTTTGGATTAGAAACGTTGTTTGAAATGTTTGGACCAAGTTTACAGGTAACTTATTAGATACTTTCTAGTCATGTTGGGCGAGTTGGAACCGGTGTATTTATGAATCAAACACGCCAAATAAATTGACATTTTGAGGATATAAAGAAGAAATGTATCGAACAAAATAACCATTTGTGATGTTTCTGGGACATTTTGGAGTGCCAACAGAAGAAGATCTTCAAAGGTAAGGCATATATTATATCGCTATTTCTGACTTTCGTGTCGCAACTCCCTGGTTGAAAATGATTTGTTATGCATTTGTGTGCTGGGCGCTGTCCTTTTTGAAAAGAGGTAAAGCCTTTTTGAAATCTGACATGGCGGCTGGATTAACAACAAGTTAAGCTTTATTTTGATGTATTGCACTTGTTATTTCATGAAAGTTTAATATTTATAGTAATTTAATTTTAATTTGGCGCTCTGCAATTTCACCAGATGTTGGCCAGGTGGGACGGTAGCGTCCCACTGATCCGCAAGAAGCTAATGTTGCATTGTGTTTTGACTGGTAAAGCGCAGGAAGCATATTCAACTCTTGGTGTAGCCGACAGTGTCAGCTATGATAAGGTTAAAATGGCTGTGTTACAGATTGACGAATTGGTTCCTAAGGCTTAGCACCAACAATTTAAAACTTTAAGAAAGGCTGATAAACCGAGTCATGTTGAGTTTACGCGAGAGTTATCTTCACAGTTTAATCGCGTGTTTTCTGCCCCTGCGGTTACGACTTTCCAGGGTCTGTGTGATCTGATTATGGTAGAGCAATTGAAGGACACAATCCCTGATCGTACAGCCACGTACATTAACGAACAAAAAGTGAAGACTCTCTGTTTTACAGCACACTGTGTTACTTATACAACTATTATAAGGACAGGACATGAGACCGGAGTAGAAACTAACGTGGGCATTGTTTAATAACCTTTCTGAGGTAGGTGGGACGCAATCGTGGGACGCAATCGTCCCACCAGGCCAATAGCCAGGGAAAATACAGAGCGCCATATTCAAATAAAATGTTATAAAAATCTAACTTTCATTAAATCACACATGTAAGATACCAAATTAAAGCAACACTCGTTGTGAATCCAGCCAACGTGTCAGATTTCAAAAAGGCTTTTCGGCGAAAGCATAAGATGTTATTATCTTATGATAAACAGTAAACAAAGAGAGTAGCATATTTCAACACTGCAGGCACGACACAAAACGCAGAAATAAGAATATAATTCATGCCTTACCTTTGACAAAATTATTTTGTTGGCACTACAATATGTCCCAAAAACATCACAAATGGTCCTTTTGTTCGATTAATTCTGTCGATATATATCCAAAATGTCAATTTATTTGGAGCGTTTCATCCAGAAAAACACAGCTTCCAACTTGTGCAACGTCACTAAAAAATATATCAAAAGTTACATGTAAACTTTACCAAAACATTTCAAACTACTTTTGTAATACAGCGTTAGGTACTTTTAAACGTTAATAATCGGTCAATTTGAAGACGGGATGATCTGTGTTCAATACAAAAAGAAAACAAACTGACGCAACTTTTTTGGTAATGTGCCTCTCTCAAACAATTTACTTCAAGTGACCCTCATTTACGATGGCCGTACTTCTTCATTACACAAAGGAATAACCTCAACCAATTTCCAAAGACTGGTGACATCCAGTGGAAGCGGTAGGAACTGCAAACAAGTCCCATAGAAATCTGGTGTCCCAATGAAACCTCATTGAAAAGACAGTGACCTCAAAAAAAAAGAAATTCTGAATGGTTTGTCCTCGGGGTTTTGCCTGCTACATAAGTTATGTTATACTCACAGACATGATTCAAACAGTTTTAGAAACTTCAGAGTGTTTTCTATCCAAATACACTAATAATATGCATATTTTATATTCTGGGGATGAGTAGCAGGCAGTTGAATTTGGGCATGCTATTTATCCAAAAGTGAAAATGCTGCCCCCTACCCCGAAGAAGTTAATGCGTTTCACAGGAAAAAACATTCCAAGCATTAAAATGTACATAAGTAGGGGAGTGTTACAGGTGCACTAACGGGACAAACTAGAATATCAAAACACAACAATACCTCAGTTCCCAGACTTAACCCTGGGGTGTATTCTGCCGCAATGCTGGAGGTTAGTCTGAACTAAATATTCAACCTTTCAGGGGGTTGTCTTTTTCTTTCAGGGTAATGATGACGTACAGGTGAGTCTACAGTCACATGATCTCTGAGTGGTGATGGTGTATGCCCAGACTGGGGTGCAACGCTACCCTGTGTAGGCACTCTGGCTGGTTCAGTCTGGAGCACTTACCACATTTGTAGGTTGCTGCAGTGGATGTTCAGGTGATGGCTCATAGTCATGGTATGTCTCCAGTAGCTGATCTTGGTTTGTCACTTGACATGAGTCATCTCTGAGGTTGGTTCCTGGCAACAGTTGATTCACGTGTCTCCTCCAGATGATTTTCTCCGTTGTGTGAACTGTGTACGACATAGGCCCTGTTTGTGCGACCACTGTTGCTGGTATCCACTTTGGACCTTTGCAGTAGTTCAAGGCAAGAACCCTCTTTCCAGTTTCACTCCGTCTCTCTACTTGTACTCTCTGTTGTGTCTGTACAACCCGTTTATTCTTTGGAGGCCCCAGGAGGTCGAGTCATGTGCAAAGCTGTCTTTTCATCATGGCAGATGCGGGTACCACTTTGGTTGTAGCGTGGGAGGTGTTTCTGTAGGTCAACAGGAAGGTGTTTAGGCGCCTATTGAGTGTTAATTTTAAAACTTGCTTCATCGTCTGGACAAAACCTTTAGAGAGGCCGTTAGTTGGAGGGTGATACGGTGCTGAATTGATGTGCTGAAATCCATTTGCTTCCATGAATGACCGGAACTCTTCAGATACCAGATGGGGGACATTATCGCTAACAAATTGCCGAAGCGACAGAAGATTGACCGTAACACTTCAATCGTTCTCTCTGCTGAGGTGCTCTTCATCACCTTGACCTCTGGCCATTTGCTGTGTGCATCAACTACGGCTCAGAACAGATAATCCTCGAGTGGGCCTGCATAGTCTGTGGACTTGCTGCCAAGGCTCATCTGGGAAGTGTCATGGGTGTAGTGGCGCTAGCTGAGGTATGTTTCTCATCTTTTGACATGCAGAACATGACTTGGCCTTGTCTTTGATAGCTGCATCCAAACCTAAAGTAGCTGCGTGCAATCTCCTTCATTTGTTCCACGCCACAGTGCCCTGCATAGAGTTCTCTAAGCACCTGTCTTCTCAGTGGCGGTGGTATGATGACTCGAAAGCCCCATAGCAAGCATCCAGACTTTACTGTGAGCTTGTTTCTCCTCAATAGGTCAGGGTTAAGGCTGTTCTACAGCTCTCCTCCTTTCCCACGAGTGACAATGTCCACGACCTCAGACATCACTTGATCAGTGTGGGTGAATTTTTTCACTTGGACAGACGTAACCGGGGTGTTTGTCACTTCCTTGGAGTAGAAGATTTCCGCCTGGGAGTGCTCAGTGTGTGTGACAAGTAAGAGAAGCCTTGAGAGGCCTTCTGCATTGCAATGCTGCCTTGACCTTCTGTACATGATATCGTTTTTAATTTTCGCCTAAAATGACATACCCAAATCTAACTCCCTGTAGTTCAGAACCTGAAGCAAGGATTTGCATATTCTTGATACCATTTGAAGGGAAACACTTTGACGTTTGTGGAAATGTGAAAATAATGTAGGAGATAACACATTAGATCTAGTAAAAGATAATACAAACATAAAACATGCGTTTTCTATTTTATTTTTTGTTCCATCATCTTTGAAATGCAAGAGAAAGGCCATAAATGACATAGGAGTTTCGGCACAATTTAGATTTTGGCCACTAGATGGGAGCAGTATGTATGTAAAGTTTCAGACTGATCGAGTGAAGCATTATATTACTGCACAACATTTTGTATCAAGTCTGGCCAGATGTGCCGAATTGGTCAATTGATACATTTTCAATTACATAGCTATAGAGAACATACAAAAATGATATGGTAATAAAAAATGTACGTTGACACATTCCCAGGAAGGTCATACATAGGACTACTGTTCAACTGTTCAAAAGGTGCATGTTCATGAATTGTTTATGGTTTATTGAACAAGCATGGGAAGAAAAGTGTTTAACTTCTACTTCCTCCCAATCCCGGGTCCGGGAGCACCCCCACAAGTAAAAAAGCTGACTAGCATAGCCTAGCATAGCGTCACAAGTAAATAGTAGCATCTAAATATCATTAAATCACAAGTCCAAGACACCAGATGAAAGATACACATCTTGTGAATCCAGCCATCATTTCTGATTTTTTAAATGTTTTACAGGGAAGACACAATATGTAAATCTATTAGCTAACCACAATAGCAAAAGACAACTTTTTTTGTCCATCATTTTTTTCCTGCATAGGTAGCTATCACAATTTCGACCACATAAAGATATGAATAGCCACTAACCAAGAAACAACTTCCTCAGATGACAGTCTGATAACATATTTATTGTATAGCATATGTTTTGTTAGAAAAATATGCATATTTCAGGTATAAATCATAGTTTACCATTGCAGCCACCATCACATCTCTCACCAAAGCAACTAGAATAACTACAGAGACCATCGTGTATTACCAAATTACTCATCATAAAACATTTCTTAAACAGATCAACATTCACAAAGCCGCGGGGCCAGTCGGATTACCAGGACTTGTCCTCAAAGCATGCGAGGACAAACTTCTCCCTTACCGATTCTGTAATACCTACATGTCTCAAGCAAACCATCATAGTCCCTGTGCCCAAGGAAGTGAAGGTAACATGCCTAAATGATTACCGCCCCGTAGCACTCGCGCCGAAAGTCATGCAGTGCTTTGAAAGGCTGGTCATGGATCACATCAACAGCATCCTCCCAGATACCCTAGAACCACTCCAAATCGCATACCGCCCCAACAGATCCACAGATGAGGCAATCACACTCCACACTGCCCTTTCCCACCTGGACAAAAGCAGAACCTATGTAAAAAGGCTGTTCATTGACTACAGCTCAGCATTCAACACCATAGTGTCTATCAAGTGCATCACTAAGCTAGGGACCCTGGGACTAAACATCTCCCTCTGCAACTGGATCCTGGACTTCCTGATGGTCCGCCCCCGGATGGTAAGGTTAGGCAACAACATGTCTGCCACACTGATCCTCAACACATTTGGGCCCCTCAGGGGTGTGTACTTAGTCCCGTACTGTACTCCCTGTTCACCCACAACTGTGTGGCCAAACACGATTCCAACACCATCATAAAGTTTGCTGACAAACAACAGTGGTAGGCCTGATCACTGACAATGATGAGACAGCCTATAGGGAGGAGGTCAGAGACCTGGCAGTGTGGTGCCAGGACAACAACCTCTCCCTCAATGTGAGCAAGACAAAGGAGCTGATCGTTGACTACAGGAAAAGGTGGGCTGAACAGGCCCCCATTAACATTGGGGGTCCCCAGATCCTCAAAAAAAGTTCTACAGCTGCATCATCGAGAGCATCCTGACTGGTTGCATCACCGCCTGGTATGGCAACTGCTCGGCATCTGACCATAAGACGCTGCAGAGTGTAGTGTGTACGGCCCAGTAAATCACTGGGGCAAAGCTTCCTGCCGTCCAGGACCTATAAAATAGGCGGTGTCAGAGGAAAGCCCAAATAATTGTTTGAGACTCCAGTCACCCAAGTCATATACTGCTTTCTCTGCTACCGCACGGCAAGTGGTACCGGAGCGCCAAGTCTAGGACCAAAAGGCTGCTTAACAACTTCTACCCCCAAGCAATAAGACTGCTCAACAATTAATCAAATGACCACAGGACTATTAAATTGACACACCCCCCTCTACATTTGTTTTGTACACTGCTGCTTCTCGCTGTTTATTATCTATGCATAGTCACTTCACCCTTACCTACATGTACAAATGACCTCGACTAACCTGTACCCCCGCACATTCACTCGGTACCGGTACCTCCTGTATATAGCCACTTTATTGTTATATTTTTTGTGTTACATTTTATTATTTTTTCATTTAGTTTATATGGTCAATATTTTCTTAACACTTCTTGAACTGCTTGTAAGTAAGCATTTCACGGTAAGGTCGACACTTGTTGTATTCGGCACATGTGACAAATAAAGTTTGATTTGATTTGACTTTGTAAATTATTAGTTAAATGTTGTCCACACCGTCTCTCACTCAGAGAGGGGGATGGAGAGAGCGAGAAACAGGAAGAGAACCTTTTCTCCCTCCTTTTTTTGTGCCACTCACATCTCTTTGTATTTTAAAGGCAGTGCGCGTAACCTTGTCGTTCATCTATTAGCACTATATTTTCTGTATCTTCAAATGCATCACACACTGATTGACAAAGTAATCAATAATTTGCATATTCCTGAGATGAAGCGAGTCAAAAACTTGAGTCAAAACAGCGGTGGGTGTTTGTGTGTATGTGTTTGCGCTTGCTTGTGAGCGTGTCTGCAAAAAGGCAGATGGTGACTTGAAATCCAAAATTAGGTGTGTTTTCATAAACTTCATGCTTGTTAGGTATGTAAATCCTCTAATTCCGACAATCATGAAAGACAGTTGTGTTCTTTCCAACTTTCCACAGATCAACTCTGTCTCAGTTGATAGGAACCTGCTGGGAGCTTAGATGTTTTTACGTTCATATACGTGTGTGTTTATGTACGTTGGCAGCTGCGTTTGTGAATACAGTGCCTTGCAAAAGTATTCATCCCCCATGGCGTTTTTCCTATTTTGTTGCATTACAACCTGTAATTTAAATAGATTTTGGGGGGGATTTTATGTAATGGACATACACAAAATAGTCCAAATCGGTGAAGTGAAATGAAAAAAGAACTTGTTTCAAAAAAATTTTTAAAGCTGGATATTGAAACACACACACACGCACAAGTACACAGACACAAATACACACATGCAGTCACACATGCAGTCACGCATGCACACACACACTCTCACATAAACTCTTTGACACCTGTGTTATTACAATTTACTTAAATTAGTTTCTGAAGGTACATAATAAACTTCACTGCACATTATCATCAATTCATGAGCATTATGCTTTGTATTTACATCAGCAAAGCTGGATGAAAGTCAGAAACTACCAAGCGTCTGGTTACCAATCCATCTTTGTAATTGCCTCCTCATTCTGTCAATTAATAAAAGGTGAGAAAAAAAGTTGATAAGCTGACTAAATCACTTACTTAACAGACAAACAAATTACCCATGTTTATGAGCATGCGGTGCCGCGCGAAACACCGCTTCCCATTAACTTTCAATGGAAGGAAAGAAGTGAGAAGCAGAGAGGGCAGGGGACTGTTGGGTGGAGCGAATATGGCGTGGGAGGCGGTAAAAAAGTTTCTACACATAACCAGCGGCAACTGCTGGGTGATGACCAGTCCTATTGAGTGGTTCCCATGATGAATTTCACACAATGCGACCCTAGGCTGTAGACTTTCT
Organism: Salvelinus fontinalis; assembly: GCF_029448725.1. NCBI lineage: Eukaryota > Metazoa > Chordata > Actinopteri > Salmoniformes > Salmonidae > Salvelinus > Salvelinus fontinalis. Next base: position 1,061,771 of record NC_074700.1, on the reverse strand, counting down.
TCAGCAAATATGGCTGACAAAATACAAGGATGTAAGCAAATGTAAGTAATTATAATATCATAACGAATCAAGCAAAAAGAAGTACAGTTGAGAGGAATATGTTAGTTAAGGACTAGAAAGTTTTAGGCTGGGTTTCTGTACAGCACTTTGAGATATCAGCTGATAGATATACTAAGGGCTATATAAATACATATGTATAATATATATATAAATATATACATTGGTTTTGATTTAGAAAGTGGCCATCACAAAGCCCTGACCTCAATCCTATAGAAATAGAGAAAAAGAAAAAGTGTGGCCTACAAACCTGACTCAGTTACACCAGCTCTGTCAGGAGGAATGGGCCAACATTCACCCAACTTATTGTTGGAAGCTTGTGGAAGGCTTCCCAAAACATTTGACCCAAGTTAAACAATTTAACTTCTTATGGCTGCAGGGGCAGTAGTGAGTAGCTTGGATGAAAGGTGCCCAGAGGTGCCCAGAGTAAACTGCCTGCTCCTCAGTCCCAGTTGCTAACATATGCATATTAATATCAGTAGTGGATAGAAAACACTCTGAAGTTTCTAAAAACTGTTTGAATGATGTCTGTGAGTATAACAGAATTCATATGGTAGGCAAAAACCTGAGACGAAATCCAAACAGGAAGTGGGAAATCTGAGGTTGGACAATTTTCCACTCATCGCCTATCGATGAGTGGAACAGGAAGTCTGTTTACCAATTGGGTTACACATTGGGATATGGGTCAGTTTGCACTTCCTAAGTCTTCCACTAGTTGTCAACAGTCTGTAGAACTGTAGAACTGTAGAACTGTAGAACTTGTCTGATGCTACTGTGAAGTGGGGCCGAAGGAGACGGGAATGAGTAAGGTCTGCCATGAGCTGACCATGCTCTGACCATGCACGTTCACATGAGAGGGAGCTCTGTTCCATCGCACTTCTGAAGACAATGAAATTCTTCGGTTGGAACTTTATTGAAGATTTATGTTAAAAACATCCTAAAGATTGATTCAATACATCGTTTGACATGTTTCTACTGACTGTTACAGAACTTTTGGACATTTCGTCTGCTTTTAGTGAACGCGCTTACTGACTTTGGATTTGTTTACCAAACACGCTAACAAAAATAGCTATTTGGACATAAATGATGGACATTACCGAACAAAACAAACATTTCTTGTGGAAGTGGGAGTCCTGGGAGTGCATTCTGATGAAGATCAGGTAAGTGAAGATTTATAATGCTATTTATGAGTTTTGTTGACTGCACAATTTGGCGGGTAACTGCATGGCTTCCTTTTGTGGCTGAACACTGTTCTCAGATTATTGAATATTGTGCTTTTGCCGTAAAGCTTTTGAAATCTGACACAGCGGTTTCATTAAGAACAAGTGTATCTTTAATTCAATGTAAAACATGTATCTTTCATCAACGTATATGATGAGTATTTCTGTTATTTGATGTGGCTCTCTGCAATTTCTCCGGATATTTTGGAGGCATTTCTGAACATGGTGCCAATGTAAACTGAGGTTTTTGGATATAAATATGAACTTTATCGAACAAAACATATATATATTGTGTAACATGAAGTCCTATGAGTGTCATCTGATGAAGATCATCAAAGGTTAGTGATTAGTTTTATCTCTATTTCTGTTTTTTGTGACTCCTGTCTTTGGCTGGAAAAATGGCTGTGTTTTTCTGTGATTTTGCGGTGACCTAACATAATCGTTTGTGGTGCTTTCGCTGTAAAGCCTTTTTGAAATCGGACACTGTGGTGGGATTAACAAGAAGTGTATCTTTAAAATGGTGAAATACTTGTATGCTTGGGGAATTTTAATTATGAGATTTATGTTGTTTGAATTTGGCACCCTGCACTTTCACTGGCTGTTGTCATAACGGGATTGCAGCCATAAGAAGTTTTAAAGGCAATGCTACCAAATACTAATTTAGTGTATGTAAACTTCTGACCCACTGGGAATGTGATGAAAGAAATAAAAGCTGGAATAAATCATTCTCTCTACTATTATTCTGACATTTCACATTCTTAAAATAAAGTGGTGATCCTAACTGACCTAAAACAGGGAATTTTTACTACGATTAAATGTCAGGAATTGTGAAAACTGAGTTTAAATGTATTTGGCTAAGGTGTATGTAAACTTCTGACTTCAACTGTATATGGTTTACAAGTAACATCTCAATATCAACTGCTCAGAAGAATCATGGTCGAATTGGTGCAAATAAACCACTACTAAAGGACGCCAATAAGAAGAAGAGACTTGCTTGGGCCAAGAAACACGAGCAATAGACATTAGACCGGTGGAAATCTGTTCTTTGGTCTGATGAGTCCAACTTTGAGGTTTTCCTTTCCAACCACCATATCTTTGTGAGATGCGGAGTAGGTGAAATTATGATTTCCGCATGTGTGGTTTCCATCATGAAGCATGGAGGAGGAGGTGTGATGGTGTGGGGGGTCTTTTCTGTTGACACTGTCAGTGATTTATTTAGATTTCAAGGCACACTTAACCAGCGTGGCCTCCACAGCATTATGCAGCGATTCGCCATCCCATCTGGTTTTGTGCTTAGTGGGACAATCATTTGTTTTTCAATAGGACAATGACTCAACACACCACCAGGCTGTGTAAGGGCTATTTGACCAAGAAGGAGAGTGATGGAGTGCTGCATCAGTTGTCCCGGACTCCACAATCACCTGACCTCAACCCAATTGAGATGGTTTAGGAACAGTTGGACTGCAGAGTGAAGGAATAGCAGCCAACAAGTCCTCAGCATATGTGGGAACTCCTTCAAGCCTGTTGGAAAAGCATTCCAGGTGAAGTTGGTTGAGAGAATTCCACCTTGTGCGAAGCTGTCATCAAGGCAAAGGGTGTCTACTTTGAAGAATCTAAAATATAATTTGATTTGTTAACACTTATTTGGTTACTACATGATTCAATATGTGGTATTTCATAGTTTTTATTTCTTCACTATTATTCTACAATGCAGAAAGTAGTAAAAATAAAGAAAAACCCCTTGAATTACTAGGTGTGTCCAAACCTTTGACTGGTACTATATAGAGTACATGTCACAAACCGGATTGTAGCCCGTGACAAAAAGGGAGACAACGCAGAGATCAAGGAATAACCTAAACATATTAATGAACTAATGGTAACAATGTACAATAAACAATGGTGTATGTAATCAGTAGCGTAAGTGAGTGGTTGTATGCATAGATGGTGATAATGGTGGTGTTAAGAGGTGCCAAAACAAGCAATGGAACTGACAGTGTTCAACACAATTCCCCTAATTAAAACACTATTCACCAAATCAGTTTTAGGAGCGAAGGGTGACACCGACTCTAAGACAAACGACTCAGAGGCACATCTCTCAGGATCTTCACTGACACTAGGTCGGTACTTCCTAACAGAGACACAAAACCCTCCGTAATGAAATCTAAATAATCTGGGTCATTTGGGACTTTCACATGCCCCTGTGCATGAAACGAAATGACAGGAATGAACGGATGTGGGACCGGCGCTGTTATTGCCGTAGGATTAGGTTTAACATTAAAAAGAGTACTGCATATTCCCTTAGCCCTGAGAACAGAACATTCGTTTTTCCAATGACCTGAACCTTGACAGTAGTGACACTCTTGACTGAAGTCAGCTTTAAAATGGAAGCCAGGCTCAAACCTAGATGAATGGAGCTCTGCTTGTAAAATCTCTCTGAACGCCCCCACTCACTCGGAATACGGGGCTCTGCAAAGCCACATTTGTGAGTCAAAACATACTCGTCCACCAAAACCACAGCTTCATAGACTGTTGTGAATTGATATTCTAGTTAGTCCCTTTAGGGCACCTGTAACACCCCCCTGTTCACGTACATTGGAATGCTTGGAACGTTTTGTCCTATGAAACGCATTAAACAATGCCCACTTTAATTTCTACTCCTGTCTCATGCCCTGTCCTTAGAAAAAGAAATGTCCCTTTTTCAGGACCCTGTCTTTCAAAGATAAATCATAAAAATCCAAATAACTTCACAGATCTTCAATGTAAAGGGTTTAACTTCTCTGCGCTACGGATCCCTTTAGCGGAATCATTTTCCTAAACAACCACTGATTTTGCAGGGCGCAAAATATTACCAAAAATATTTATAATCATGCAATCACAAGTGAAATATACCAAAACACAGCTTAGTTTGTTGTTAATCCACCTATCGTGTCAGATTTTGAAAATATGCTTTGCAGCGAATTTTTATTTAAACAGAACACTAAACAAAATAACAAAGAGAATGAACGAAAACTAAACAGTCCTGTCAGGGGCAGCAACACAAAACAGAAAACAACTACCCACAAAACACAGGTTTTGGTTCTCAATCACAGAAAACGATAGACAGCTGCCTCTGATTGAGATCCACACCCGGCCAAACACACAGGAACACAAAACATAGAATGCCCACCCCAACTCACGCCCTGACCAAACCAAAATAGACACATAAAAAGGATCTCTAAGGTCAGGGCGTGACAGTACCCCCCCCCCCCCCCCCAAAGGTGCATACTCCGGCCGCAAAACCTAAACCTATAGGGGAGGGCCTGGATGGGCATCTATCCGCAGTGGCGGCTCTGGTGCGGGACGTGGACCCCGCTCAACGTTAAGCTTGGCCCACTTAGGTGGCGCCTCTGGATCAGGGACCCTCGCCGCCGACCCCGGACTGGGGATCCTCGCAGCGGGCCCCGGGCAGGAGGGCGACTCTGGCAGCTCCGGACAGGAGGGCGACTCTGGCAGCTCCGGACAGGAGGGAGACTCTGGCAGCTCCGGACAGGAGGGAGACTCTGGCAGCTCCGGACAGGAGGGAGACTCTGGCAGCTCCGGACAGGAGGGAGACTCTGGCAGCTCCGGTCAGGAGGGAGACTCTGGCAGCTCCGGTCAGGAGGGAGACTCTGGCAGCTCCGGACAGGGGATCGTCGCCAGAGTCTCCGGACTGGGGATCGTCGCCTTAGGCTCCGGACTGGGGGTCGTCGCCGGAGGCTCCAGACTGGGGATTGTCGCCGGAGGCTCCGGACTGGGGATCGTCGCCGGAGGCTTCTTGCCATGGATCATCACTGGAGGCTTCGTGCCATTGATCATCACTGGAGGTTTCTTGCCATGGATCATCACTGGAGGCTTCTTGCCATGGATCATCACTGGAGGCTTCGTGCCATGGATCATCACTGGAGGCTTCGTGCCATGGATCATCACGGGAGGCTTCGTGCCATGGATCATCACTGGAGGTTTCTTGCCATGGATCATCACTGGAGGCTTCTTGCCATGGATCATCACTGGAGGCTTCGTGCCATGGATCATCACTGGAGGCTTCGTGCCATGGATCATCAGTGGAGGCTTCATGCCACGGATCATCACTGGAGGCTTCTTGACACGGATCCTCACTGGAGGCTTCGTTCCATGGATCATCACTGGAGTGGAGAGACACACAGGAGGCCTGGCTCTGGGAGCAGGCACAGGACTCACCAGGCTGGGGAGACCTACAGGAGGCCTTGTCCTTGACCGAGGCACCGGATACACTGGGCCGTGGAGACGTCCTGGAGGTCTAGAGAGCAGGGCTGGCACACTCCGTCCTGGCTCGATGCCCACTCTAGCCCGGCCGAGCCGAGGAGCTGGGATATAGCGCACCGTGCTAAGAACGCGTACTGGAGACACCGTGCGCTCCACCATAACACGGTGCCTGACCAGTACGACGCCCGCCATGGTAAGCACGGGGAGTTGGCTCAGGTCTCCAACCTGGCTCAGCCAATCTCCCCGTGTTCTCCCTCCAAAAAATTTGGGGAGTGGCCTCCCGGTCTTTAGTGCCAGCCTTGTCCCCGTGTAATCCCTGGCCCTTCTCCTAGCTGTCTCCGCCTTCCTTCCTGCTTCGACCTGCTCCCATGGCAGGCAATCTTTTCAGGCCAGGATCTCCTCCCACGTGTAGGATCCTTTGCCGTCCAGGATGTCCTCCCATGTCCAGTCCTCCTTACCCCACTGCTTGGTCCTTTGGTGGTGCGTAGTTCTGTAACGATCGTCTGTTGAAATAGGTGTGGACCAAAGCGCTGCGTTGTAAGTGTTCATGTTATTTTTATTTAAACAGAACACTGAACAAAATAACAAAGAGAATGAACGAAAACGAAACAGTCCTGTCAGGTGCAGCAACACAAAACAGAAAACAACTACCCACAAAACACAGGTGGGAAAAGGCTACCTAAGTATGGTTCTCAATCAGAGACAACGATAGACAGCTGCCTCTGATTGAGAACCACACCCGGCCAAACACACAGAAATAGAAAACATAGAATACAAAACATAGAATGCCCACCCCAACTCACGCCCTGACCAAACCAAAAGAGAGACATAAAAAGGATCTCTAAGGTCAGGGCGTGACACACCTGTATTAAAGTGGGCATGTGAACAGTCATAGCGCATGCAATTGTATATTATCGGTTATAACACTAATGAAACCTCCTGGTGCATGTAAGGTGAGAGACACCTATTTTAACAGAAAATTAGAATAAGTATTGCAAACTGGGACTACATCCCATTACTGGCCCAGCAAGTCCACATATAAAACTAGTAGTGTAGGGCCTTCATGCTGAGGAGAGGAGATAGGAGGGGAGAGGGGGAAAGAAAAATAGGTTGAGAGGGTGTAGGAGAGGAGGGGACAGGACAGAGAGAGAAAAGAGAGAGAGAACTACCAGGGGCATGAACTGCAGTCGAAAGAGGAATGGTGAGAAAGATAGGTAGAAAAACAGGGGAGTGAAAGCCTGTAATGCATGGATTGGCCCTTTTCGTATAGAGAGCCTGAGAGAGGGCTTCTGACAGGAACTGGTGTCACCCCAAACCCTGCTGCCACCCACACTACCCTCGCCATCATCACCATTCACCCAAGTAAGTATATCTCTATGCTTTTCTCTTTTTGTTTCCAGCCAGCAGGCTCCACATTGACTGTTAGCAGGTGGCTCTGCGCTACTCTAGCTCCTGCACAGCGCTAGTACGCTAGGGGGAACAATACCAAGCTGATTTACAATCAGACAGCTGTTCTCCCCCCATGCACACACACGCCAAGGTGCATGTACATGCACAGGCACACGCTGAGCCACACGGCCCTGTCGAGCCCCACAGGGGTCACTACCAACCTCCAGAGAAAGCGTAATGTAGTCTACTGAAGCTAGTGCAGCAGCCCAAAATAAAAACAGCTTCCGCCAGATGCCTACATCAGACCAATTAGCTCTCAAGTCACATTTGCGGTTTACCGAAGAATGTGGATGGGATGGAGATGGGACTAAATATGTGCAATTTCGTTTGTTTTTTTTGTCAAATATTCTGAGTGGCGTACGTATTCACAATGGCAAGATTCATTTGGATAAACAAGTCTTCAATGGAACAATTAAGTCATCAATTACATACTAACTGAACAGAAAGGGACTAGGAAGCAATCTGATGAATGAGAAAAACACACTACGTAAATGAATGAACTCGATCAAAGTTGTTAAAAGTTGAATTCTCATACGTTGGTCTGTATGTTTGCATTTTGTCATGTCCAATCAAGATTTAGTCTGCCACCGGATGCTCAACCAACATGCAATCAACAGCTATTTAACCAGGTAGGCCAGTTGAGAAGAAGTTCTCATTTACAACTGCGACCTGGCCAAGATAAAGCAAAGAGGTGCGACACAAACAACAACACAGAGTTATACATGGAACAAAAAAACGTACAATCAATAACACAATGAAAAAGTCTATATACAGTGTATGCAAATGGCGTGAGGAGGTAAGGCAATACATAGGCCATAGTAGCAAAGTAATTACAATTTAGCAAATTAACACTGGAGTGATAGATGTGCAGATGATGATGTGCAAGTAGAAATACTGGTGTGCAAAAGAGCAAAAAAGTAAATAAAACAATATGGCGATGAGGTAGGTAGATTGGCGGGGCTATTTACAGATGGGCTGTGTACAGCTGCATCGATCGGTAAGCTGCTCAGATAGCTCATGCTTAAAGTTAGTGAAGAGATATAAGTCTCCAACTTCAGCGATTATCTGTGATTTGCAAATGCAAATATGTTTAACTTTCTATTTTCTGTTTATCAATTTACCCCGCACATTCTGAAATTGCATTTACGTTCTGTCACGTTCGTCATAAGGAGTAGACCAAGATGCAGCGTGGTATGTTTCCATCCTTTATTATGGAATAGAAAACTTCAAAGAACAATAACAACAAAATGAACAAACGAAACGTGAAGCTAATATAATGCTCACAGGCAACTACACAGACAATAATCCACAAAGCACAATGGGAAAATGGCTAACTAAATATGATCCTCAATCAGAGACAACGATAAACAGCTGCCACTGATTGGGAACCATACTAGGCCAACATAGACATATAATTCACCTAGATAACCCACTCTTAAATCACACCCCAACCTAAACAACATAGAGAATAAAGGCTCTCTAGGGTCAGGGCGTGACACGTTCCCCCAGTTTTATCAATGGAATGTGATACAAAACGAGGCAACAGTGTGCTTTAGGGTCATGCGGCTGCCTCCGAGACGTCGGATAAACTAGTTGGAGTGTTTATCCAACTAGGTAAAAAATGTATAATAATAATAAAAAATGATGTCCCCCCTATTTCTAAAAACCAAAGTTGCACCCTCTTTATAGCCTGCTCAACTTCCTTTTTTCACAGCTGTCACAAATATTTGCTTCCATTTAGTTTTAACATATTTTGAGGGGGAACAAGTTTTTTTTCAAAAATTTTTCAAATTTTTTTTCTGAACGTGGTCCAATTTGTACAACTCAGAGCAGTTTGTCTCATCCAAATCAAGAAATCTCCCATTTGCCCATATTGTTTTTAGATACTTTGAATGGTAAAATGTTGTAATACTGTCAAACCATCCTGTGGTATAAGCACATTCTTATTTTTTTATTTAACCTTTATTTAGCTAAAAAAGTTTTAAAAAATCTTATTTACAATTATGGTCCACATGGTCCACACAATCTTGAAGTGTGGAATCCGATTGGTCAGACCGGTGTTGGATAGACCTAAGCACGGGCGCTTCCTGTTTACTGTTTCTGCCAGTAGGAGGGGAGCAACAAGATGGAGTCATGGCCAGATTTTCCAAAAGGAGGGCGGGGATGCATATCGGCAGCTAGAGTAGCAGTGTTCGAGCGTGTTGCTCGCTCGTGTACTGCAATCGATATGCTGATAGAAATTAGGTAGCCTTGTTCTCAAATTAGCTTTGTTAAAATCCCCAGCTACAATAAACGCAGCCTCAGGATATATGGTTTCCAGTTTGCATAACGTCCGGTGAAGTTTCTTGATGACCATCTTGCTATCCGCTTGTGGGGGATATACACGGCTGCGACGATAACCGAGGAGAGTTCTCTTGGGAGATAATACGGTCGGCATTTGATTGTGAGGAATTCTAGGTCAGGTGAACAAAAGGACTTGAGTTCCTGTATGTTGTTACAATTACACCATGAGTTATTAATCATTAAACATACACCCCCACCTTTCTTCTTACCGGAGAGATGTTTATTCCTGTCGGCGCGATGCACTGAAAATCCTGTTGGCTGTTTCCGTGAAACAGAGTATGTTACAATTCCAGATATCTCTTTGGAAAGCAACTCTTGCCCTGATTTCGTTGACTTTGTTAACTAGGGACTGGACATTAACAAGTAATATACTCGGAAGCAGTGGGTAATGTGCGCGCAACCGAAGCTTCAATGGAACACCGCTCAGGCACCCTCTCTTATGGCGGTGTTGTTTTTGGTCGGCCTCTGGAATCAGTTCAAATGCCCTGGGAGGTGCAGACAAAGGATCCGCTTTGGGAAAGTCGTATCCCTGGTCATAATGCTGGTTGTGCTGGTAAGTTGATGTCTCTCTGATATCCAATAGTTATTCCCGGCTATATGTAATAACATTTAAGGTTTTCTGGGCTAACAATGTAAGAAAATAATACATTCAAAAACAAAATACTGCACAGTTTCCTAAGGACTAGAAGTGAAGCTGCCATCTCTATCGGCGCCATCTCATCTATAACACCATTATAACTAGTTTTATAACATCTTGTTACTGATAACTATGACAGCTTGACAGGTGTTATATAGCTGTTATAAAAGCCTTCCAAAAGCTTACACAAGGACACCTACATTAAAGTGTTATTGGTATTGAAAAAGTGACATATTAAAAAGTAATTAAGAATTTTAGAAGCAGCCTGCCTATTAACATTCATTCAACATCAATAGCCCATGAACAATGGCTTCAACCTTCACAATAGCAAAAAAACAAAGCCGTCGTTTCTCTATGTTTATCTGAGTCCGGAACGCTTTAAAAGTCCCTTCGAACGAAACAGACATTTAAAATCAAAGGCAGATAGATGATAGCTGTACTTTTTTCCATTGGATTTTGACCATTGTTATGTTGCAGTAGAAAATCTGTCACCTTTCACCTTTCACCATTCACCATTCAACATGCTATGTTGTCATTGTTTGGTTTATCTGGACTTTGACCTTTGCTAACAGTGTGTCAGGTGGGCCTAGCGTACCTGTGCCCTTGGTTGGAGTGCTCTCTGAGACTGTGGCAGGCAGCAACCGGGAGTAAAGAAAAGCACTCGAGGAAAATACAAATTATTCAGAAATTAGGGGTGTTGTTTCACTCACGCTTTCAGGCAGTTACTTCCCCCCTCGCACGGTCCTTCCTCCCTTCTTCTACACATTTTACCCTGACTACCTGAATGGGAGTAGAGGAGACGGAGTCATTCACCCATCTGCTCAAGACTCTGTAGCGCTCCAGGGGACTGGGTTTCTTGTCTACCCCTATACTGAATTAATTACAACGATAAAGGCTGTTATGTGTTGTGGTCACACTTACACTCAACACTTAGGAGCTACCTGTAAATATATTGCATTGAACACAAACAACCCACCAATCACCAACAAATGAAGGAAAGGGATTCAAGGCATGTTATGTCTCTTATTCACTTTCCAAAAGTGTCTTCTACTGTCACTGAAAAATGTGACTGTAAAACACCATAGCATTTCCATCAACAAAGAGAAGCTCCAAAGTATGTCTCTGGCAAAACCCAACCATATGTCCACACATTGTATCTCCAAATAAATCAATCTCCACCCCATGTCTGCTCAATTTAGCTCACATCAATGAGAGGGAGGCAAGGAGGCTACCAATTGGAGTTGATGGCTCGGTGAGAGGAGAAGCAACTAGAAGATACTCTGCTAAAAGTTGTTCCTGCCGCTACTCGCTGTGCTTTTATTAAACTACCATCAGTGCCTTATGCATTATTAAGAGCTGTGGTGTATCTATAGACCATCAAGCCATTAGCGTGTATGTGTGTGCGTTTTCATGTGTGTGTATACAAGTCTGTGTGGATATGAGTGTGTTTGTGCATGCGTGTCTCTATTAGATTATCAACCCATTAACCAGAGAAGCTCGGAAATGCATCCAGGAGTACAAAACACTCAAAAATATCTTCTCTCCCTGCTCTTACAAAGACCCATGCAGGCAGTATTTCCTCTTTTTGATTTGAGAAGTTCAATGCGTCGTTCAAGCCACCTCTGATTTTTTCAACAGCCTCTCATTACACTTAAAGCGCCAATAACGCACAAAGACACAGTTGTAAGGCGAATGTATAGATGAAATATCAAAGTATTTATCGGCCGGAGCGTTATGGCCATTCGTTTTACTGCATGGCCCTTGCTATCGGGAAGATGGATGAATGTGTGAGCTTTTAAACGAATCAAGCGACAGAGTTCATTTGGAAGAAAGACCTCTTAAGTGCTGGAAAACAGATATTAGTCTCCACTAGTAAAGACCACAATTGACTGGTTGTGTGTATTTGTCAGTCTCAATCTCACTCTCCACTTAATCCGTGTTATGCACAAAGAAACAGACAGAGTAGCTGTATAAGGCTAACTAAATTGTTTATATTGTAACAACAGTAAATTGAATATGTAATAAGATTGCTCACTACGCAAAGCTGTTAGCTACTACAGCTTCCTATTCCACTAACTGAATCCCATCAGTATAAAGCAGAACACAGTATGAAGCTCACTGTTTGAACACAAGTAGTATGATGTTGTGCAAATCTCACTCAGAGGATCACAGTAATATGGAAGCTTCCCGGACCACACTCCCTCTTACAATTCCACAAGGGTGAACTTTTCCACAAAAGATCATCAAATCAAAGACCCTCCACCGGTGCCAATCTACACAACGGCTCACTCTCCCCTCTCTATAGGCTTCAGCCCTGTTCATTAGCCAGATACAACAACCACCAGAAAGCCAGAGAGGAGGTAGCTGGATACAAGAGAGGCTTGTGGGGGAAGGAAGAGGGGGAGAAACTCCGGAGGATGGAGATCCAGCCAGCTGGTCCCCGGTAGCAGATAGAGATCCATGTAACCCCCCCCCCCATCCTCCCCACCTCTGTCCCAAAAGGGACATCTAAACCTAGCTCCATTTTCCTGATTACCCAGGGGCCCGAGCCACAGCTCCATATGTTGGATAGAAGAGATGGGGAGGGATAAGGAAGGATGGGAAGGACGGCACACAGGCGCAGGAGGTGCAACTGAGTTTGGAAAAAAGCCTCATTCAAAGTTTTAAACGGCCTCAGAAGAGAAGCAGGGGAATCTGTTGGGGGGGTTTAAGGTAGTTTTGTAGTCCGTTTTAGATAGCGCCATCTACTGGAGGTATTCTTGTATTGTGTTTGAAGCATGAAGGTTTCTCAATCACGCTGTCTAGTCTCAACAAGGACCTTGCTATTAGAGGGCTTCGGGTGAAAGCTAGATTTGTGTCAACTGATTATTTCAGGACCCAACAAAGAGTACGTTTGATTGACTGGATAATTTATTTGTTTCAATTGATCGATTGCTGTGGTTTCACAGACTACACGTTTGACTAACTGGATGTTGGCATTAATAACTGACTGACTGCTTGATTAGGACTGAGGATCAGTTTTGTGTCTGCCTCTCCTGTCCAGGGTGGCCTTGGCTAGGCCGGCGGAGCAGTATAAGAAGCCGTCCATGAAGGATGGAGCATCAGACGGAGAACTGGTCTCTGAGGACAACTTCAGCTTGGGGAAATCAACACAGAGACACAGAGAAAGACAGTGAGCCTATACTGTAAGTGCAACATCACACAGACTCAACATACAGTAGATGAACATTAATACAGTAAGTATATGTACACTACAAGTCAAAAGTTTGGACAAACCTACTAATTCCAGGGTTTTTCTTTATTTTTACTATTTTTCTACATTGTAGCATACTAGTGAAGAGATCAAAACTATGAAATAACACATATGGAATTATGTAGTAACCAAAAAAGTGTTAAACATATCAAAATATGTTTCATATTTAAGATTTTTCAAAGTAGCCACCCTTTGCCTTGATGACGGCTTTGCACACTCTTCGCATTGTCTCAAACAGCTTCATGAGGTAGTCACCTGGAATGCATTTCAATTAGCAAGTGTGCTTTGTTACAAGTTAATTTGTGCAATTTCTTTCCCTCTTAACCAATTTTTGTACTCTGGCGTCCTTTGGGGTAGGTGGAGGGAGTCTGGAAGAGCATCTTGGAATATTTGGGTTGTCAGAGAATTTATAGCACAGCTTTTGATGATCCTTGGTTGGGGTCTAGTCAGATTATTTGTTGTGATTGCAAACGCAATATATTGGTGGTCCGATATCCTAGGATTATTAAACATTAAGATCCACAATAATTATTCCACCGGACAAAACTAGGTCCAGAGTATGACTGTTGCAGTGAGTAGATCCGGAGACAGGTTGAACAAAATCCACTGAGTCATCGACGTCTCTGATAGCCTTTTGGAGTGGGTCTTTGGACTTTTCCATGTGAATATTAAAGTCACCAAAAATTTGAATATCATCAGCCATGACTACAAGGTCCGATAGGAATTCAGGGACCTCAGGGAGGAACGCTGTATACTGCCCAGGAAGCCTGTAAACAGTAGCTATAAAAAGTGATATAGTAGGCTGCATAGTTTTCATGACTAGAAGCTCAAAAGACGAAAAATGAAATTTGCTATCGTAAATGTTAGCAACACCTCCGCCTTTGCGGGATGCGCGGGGCATATGGTCACTAGTGTAACCAGGAGGAGACGTCTCATTTAACACAGTATATTCGTCAGGCTTAACTCTTGTGTTGTCTTAAGGGTTAACAATAACCCGTCAACATCTTTAACAGCAGAGAAAACCCCCTAAATAATATTTTTGCAGCTTGAAATTTGATGACTTTTCCTAGTGAAAAAGTGAAACATCGCCATTGTTCATATTTCCATGAAAGCTGTACACTACCAGGGTACAAAGATTGTCTTAGGGTCATTTTTGACATGGCAGTTATAAAAACATTTACACACCACAAAAACCACAAAGACAAACACAATGAGAAATTGAGATGATGTGTGCTACTGATTGAACTCAGACGAAACTAAAACTTTCTTGTGCATGTGCAGCATCTCCGCTCCACGACCCCACGACCCCACACACGACTCAAGTTCACAGAAAAAATAAAAACTTTTTCAGAAATGAGTAAACAAAATTTCCTGACAAAACAAACCTTTCTTGAAAGCATTGTTTACTAATGGGGAATGCAGTCAGAGGCTATATTTATTTTACCTTTATTTAACTAGGCAAGTCAGTTTAGAACAAATTATTATTTTCAATGACAGCCTAGGAAAAGATTTTTACCTTGTCAACTCAGGGATTTGATCTTGCAACCTTTTGGTTACTAGTCTAACACTCTAACCACTAGGTTACCTGCCGCCCAACCTATAAAGGTGCCACAGATGACAGTCCCCACAGGTCTCTCTTTGCTGAAGCCATGAGTGCACATTTCAGTGCCCAACAGGTCGAAAATCTGATTTTTTCAAATGACCAGGAGGAACAAGAGAACAATGATTTAGAAGAGGAGAAGGTATCTGAAGAAGAAATGGAAGAATACAACCCAGAGCACGATGCATCATCTTCAGATGAAGAATCAATCCCCCAAGCTGAAAAGGGATATTTTTGTCAAAGGACAGCAAAATAACATGGTCTTTGTCACCATATGACAACCAGGGCAGGATGGCAGCACAAAATGTCATAAGGATGACCCCAGGGCTCACAATACATGCAGTTGCCCATGCCCAGGACGTCGCCTCAACATTCTACATGTTCATCACACCAGCCATCGAAAACATTTTCCTGGAGGGTTTCCGAAAATATGGAGACAACTGGAAAAGTATGGATGAGATTGACCTGCATGACTACATAGGGCTGCTAATCTTAGCGGGTGTGTATAGGTCCCAAGGCGAGGCTACATGTAGTATCTGGTATGCAGAGAGTGGAAGGGCGATTTTCCGTGCCACGATGCCACTGAAAGTCTTTCACACTTTCTCAAGAATGGTTCGATTTGAGAACCGTGAGTCAAAAGCTGCAAAAAGTGTGAGAGACAAACTGACGGCCATAAGAGAGGTCTGGGAGAAGTGGGTGGAGCGTCTGACATACCTCTACAACCCTAGCACTAAAGTAACAGTGGATGAGCAACTGGTTCCATTCAGAGGTACAGTTTTATTATCATATCTGTAATGTACGTGATTTTCACAGTTCATTTTATTATGTATTGTTGTAATATCTTTGATTTAAGTGATTTTTTCTGTGACACTGACACTAATACTAATAGTAATCTCGTTGTCAAAAGGTCCCTGTCCTTTCCGGCAGTATATGCCCTGCTGGGCCATCAAAGTATGGAATCAAGATATGGGTGGCCTGTGAAGCACAATCCAGCTACGCTTGGAAGATGCAAGTCTACACAGGGAAGCCGACCAGTGGAGGCCCGGAGAAGAACCAGGGGATGCGGGTTGTGCTTGATGTGACAAATGGACTGAGGGGGCACAATGTCACGTGTGACAATTTCTTCACCTCTTATGAACTGAGCCAGCACCTCCTGAAGAGGATGATCACCATGGTTGGCACAGTTAGAAAGAACAAGCCTGAGCTCCCCCCGGCATTGAGAGGCCTTCTCATCAAAGTTTGCCTTCACCCCCACCACCGCTCTAGTTTCTTACCTCCCAAAGAGGAACAAGAATGTGGTCCTCCTGTGCACATTGCACAAAACGGCTGAGATCAGTGATCGTGAGGACAGGAAACCAGCCATCATCCTGGACTACAACCGCAACAAAGGAGGCATGGACAACTGGAACTTACAGCTGCAGGAGGATGACTGCATCATCTTCCAAAACATCATTGATGTGTCCTCATACAATGCCTTCATGCTATGGAACAAGATCAATCCTACCTGGATGCCTGATACGTGGAAATAGAGGAGGGTGTTCCTGGAGCAGTTGGGAAAGGCAATTGTAACCCCACACATTCAAAGAAGGGAGCGCCTCCCCCGCACAGCAGCCTCTGCAGAGCTTGTGAACGCTGTTCAGGGGGCTGAATCTTGTTCTAATCCACCTGAGGCTGCAGCTGGTGCAGGTAAGAGGAGGATATGCCGATTCTGGCCCCCAAAGAAGGACTGTAAAACACGTACTATGTGCTGCACACGTGAGAAATACATCTACAAAGTCAATGCACACACACGAGCGTACTGTCCTACATGTGCTAATTAGAGTTGATTGATTTATGTTCTTCACTTTTTTGTTTTGTATCTATTATCTTATTTTTAATTTGCTGTTGTTGTTTATACACCTTCTGGGGGAGGCCAATGGTTAAAAAATGGGAGAAGGCTAGTATTTTGTAGTTGATCTCCTCATTGTACAGTATATAATAATATATCACTATGTGGCCAAAGACTGTTATTGTTTCCCTTCAAGAAAATGCATTCAAAACTACTTTCTGCACATTTCTGCTACTTTCTTAGGCTATACTAGTGCCATCTCTTGCTAAAACATTTATGTTTACACCTATGCAGTACCTTTAGCAACAATAATAATAGTAATAAATCTCAACTTTAGTAAAGAAAACAAGTATGACAGCTGTGTTGAAATAGAAATGAGTGGTGTCCACTGATTAAATGCAGTTGCATTATGAAGAGGGAAAACCCAGATATTCACAAAGTTTGGGATGAATGACAGGTTGTTTCTTCATGCAAAATAGATTTGGGGATTAAAATTCAATTAAGCTGCTTTATTTTAGGTGTTTAGTGAAGGCAGGTATTTTTTTTACCTTTAGGACAAGGGGAGTTAAGACTACACAAGAGTTAAGCCATATTTCAGTCATGCCAATCACATCAAGATTATGATAAGTGATTAGTTAATTGACTATAACTGCCTTGGAAGTGAGGGATCTAACATTAAGTAGCCCTGTTTTAACATGTGAGATATCACAATGTATTTCAATAATGACAGGAATGGAGGAGGTCTTTATTCCTGTGAGATTGCTAAAGCGAACTCCGCCGTGTTTAGTTTTGCCCAACCTAGGCACAGACACGGTCTCAATGGGGATAGTTGTGCTGACTACACTGACTGTGCTAGTGGCAGACTCCACTAAGCAGGCAGGCTGGCTATCTCATTGTGGAGCTAGAGAAGTTAGAGCCCTGTCTATGTTCATAGATAAGATGAGAGCACCCCTCCAGCTAAGACGGAGTCCGTCACTCCTCAGCAGGCCAGGTTTGGTCCTGTTTATGGGTGAGTCCCAGGAAGAGGGCCAATTATCTACACAATATATATTTTGGGAGGGGCAGAAAACAGTTTTCAACCAGCGGTTGAGTTGTGCTGTGGTGTAGAGCTCATCACTCCCCATAACTGGGAAGGGGCCAGAGACAATTAATCGATGCCAACACATCTTTCTAGCTGATTTACACACTGAAGCTATGTTTAGCTTGATGACCTATGACTGTCTCATTCCAACATCGTTGGTTCCGACGTGGATAACAATATCTCTACACTTGCCCGTTTTAGCCTTAGCCAGCATCATCTTCAGATTCGCCTTAACATCAGTAACCCTGCCCCCTGGTAAACAGTGTATGATCGTTGGATGATTATTTTTAAGTCTAATACTGCAGGTAATGGAGTCGCCAATGACTAGGGTTTTCAATTTGTCAGAGCAAATGGTGGGAGGCTTTGGTGGCTCAGAAGCCGTAATGGGTGGAGGAGAGACCAGAGAAGGTTCGGCCTCTGACTCTGACTCTGACTATTTGCTTAATGGGGAGAACCGGTTGAACGTTTCTGTCGGGCTGAATGAGCGACACCAGTTGCGCATTCCGACAGCATTTCCATCCAGAAGCCATGAGAAAAAGCTGCAGGGACTTTGCAAGGGACTTTATACTATCTGTACATATTGGTGGCACAGACACTGTTTCATCCTTTCCTACACTTAAATGACACTTGCCTAACGATTGCGTATGAAGCTGGGCTTGCAGCACGGCTATCCTAAGGCGATAGTTCTCCTGTGTATTATAAGCACAGTGACTGCAATTAGATAATTAGAATAATGTTAATGATACTACTTAGCTTCGGCTGGTGAAGGCTTGTAGAACCATGTCCAGATAAAGCATCCGAGGTGAAAAAGTTTAAAGAAGAAAGTTAAGCGAGGGAAAAATATGCACATCATCATCACACAGAATCAACACAGTGGCACAGTGAGAAACTAGAAATGTTCAGAATAGCTGCTCCATCCCGCTAAACCAGTAGTAATGCGATGGGGTGGGGGGGGGCTTACAGAATGAAAGAAGGGAAGGAAGACTATTGATAAAGATGAACAAACCAAAAATTATTGGATTACATCCAACTTTATTTCAATGCTTCTGCTTATTGGTATTTTTTTTATGAGCGTACTGTTCCTGCAAAGCACCTTGGGGCGCTTTTGAGTCCCTCCTCAGGAGCCCATTGATAACACTAATCCCAGCTGTGCCTCTCTATTTCAATATCTACCTTTTTATGTCTATAGTTAATTTTTGGACACACTCATTGATTCCTTTGTTTATTCCTGTCGCTCCGTCGTGTAGTCCCAAGGTTTTTCGCACAAGGTGTTTCATTAAAGTTTTGAAGCAGAGTGAAAACTATCGAGCCTCTTGAACAATGAGAAGTGTTCCTCAATTCCGCCTCTTTCTCCAGCATGACAATCCATTTCTTCTTCTCTTCTCTCTCTTTTTCACTCTCTCTCCTTTTATTTTCTCATTCTTTCTCACTGCCTCTCGTTACTTTTAAGAGCTCCCCGTGTTCCTCCATATCTTTCTCAAATTCAATTAGCTCCAATGCTTGAGTTAAATGTTGTTTACACTGTCTATTCCGAGTCTCCATTGACTACTCACTGATGTGTATCTCACACAGGCATTGTCCAATTGAAGCTTCCAATTATGCTCAAAGCCAACCCAAAGGGGATCAATACCCATCAATGTTTGTCAGGTAAACAACAACATAACAACAAACAAGGCTTTAGCTACTGTAACATACTCTGTGTTTACTAGATCTGACAGCACCAGTGCCAATAGAGCTGCTTAGCGAGAGACCCTGTGTTTGACTGTGTGTTTGGGCCTTTAAACAGTCCCTTTGGGCCCCTTAGATGACACTGTAAAGCACTGGCTCAGTGGCTTGGTCCTGTTGTTTGTGGCAGTCACGGCCCATCTCTCAGCTGTGCTGATTGGCTAACTCCCCAGTGAGGGCGGTGACATGACAGAGTGCTCAATTAGCTGTCGGGAGGGTCGGCGTGGCAACGGTTGTGTACCAATCCCATACCACAACAGTCTATCTGTGACACTGGCCTTTGGAACCGGACACTTTGATGACATCCGCACACACACACACACACACACACACACACACACACACACACACACACACACACACACACACACACACACACACACGCGCGCACTCGCACACACACACTCACAGACACTGCTCTGGCCTTGTAAAAAGTATGGCTCGGCAACTTCCAGGAGGGCTTAGAAGCGCAAGGGGAATCAAGGAGTCTGAACGCACCTAGGTACACCCACACACACACCTAGACACACAGACATTGAACACCCCATCATGTCCCCCTTGTCCCTTGCTAATACACACACACACACACACACACACACACACACACACAAACACACTCACGCTTACATAGGTGTTGCTGTGTTAGCTCTTCCTGGGAACAGCTCCCAGTGACCCTATCATGACCCCTAATGAGCTGAGGGGGTTAGCTAGGGGACAGACAAAGGTGTGCGTGTGTGTGTAAAACAACAACAAACAAACCAGCACCTCTACACTGTCATTAATAACACTGTGGGGAAGGGAGTAGGGAGATTTAAAAGACACACCTGTTTGTTTGGTGCATGTGTTCGGTTTTTTTACCCAGAGAATACAGGATGTTTTTTATATGTGGCTGGAGATATGAGGCATCAGGGATGGTGGTGGTATGATAATAATAAACATTTTGTTTTCTCCAGGGGTGTTTCTCTTAAAGGCAAGGGGATGGTTGTCAGGGGAAAGAGTTAGAATCAAAGAGTTTAAATAGTTGGTTTCTGTTGGCCTAATAATGTACTTTGCTTTTAACATGTCTATCTCCAGTGTTGCTAAGGTGTCACCATTAGGCTTGTAACTAACTATAATACATATTGACTGAAAAAGAACTACAACTGAAACATGGAATCTTACAAAAATGTGAAGAAAAAAAGAAGGAAGGGAATCTCTGCTAAGGCACACAATAGTAGATTTTGGTAGACGGAAGGTGCACTTTGGTCATCAGAAAGAAAGGAGGACCAAGGCACTCTTCATATAATTAATTAAATTGGCTTTATTTGTAAGGCATGTTCAATGGAAACCAAGTTTAAAAACTGACGTTTTTCGGCTGCATGGCCTTCGTCAGGGAGAACAAAGATATAATACTACAATGTCCTCTTTTGAACAGCTTTTTCCAATCAACTCTAATTGAAGAGGGAGTGGTTAGAGAATTCATTGGACAACACCTAGTAAGCAATACTATTCTAATTAAAAAGTGAAATACTATAGATATGTTATAAAAAATGCATCTCAAGGCTAGAAGTTGAGAAACCCTAGAAAGGTGGTTCTAACCTTGAATATGACTGGGAAAAGTGTTAACCTGTCTAGGACTGGGGTTCCGCTAGCGAAATCAACAGAAATCAACAGAAATCAACAGAAATGTCATATTCAGAAATCAGAAATTTACAATTTTCTCAAACATACAAGTATTAGACACCATTTTAAAGATACAAGTCTCGTTAATCCAACCACAGCGTCCGATTTCAAAAAAGCTTTTCGGCGAAAGCAGAACATATCATTATGTTAGGTCAGCAACTAGTCACAGAAAGCATACAGTGATTTTCCAACCAATGAAAGGAGTCACAAAAAGCAGAAATATTGTTAAAATGAATCACGAACCTTTGTTATTCTTCATCAGATGACACTCCCGGGACAAGATGTTACACAATACTTGTATGTTTTGTTCGATCATGTTAATATTTATATCCAAAAACCTCAGTTTACATTTGGCTTTGACTCCAAAACATCCCGTGAATTTGCACAGAGCCACATCAAATCACAGAAATACTCATAATAAACATTAATAAAAGATGCAAGTGTTATTCACAGATTTAAAGATTTACTTCTCCTTAAAGATTTCAAAAAAATCTTTACGGAAAAATTAAATCATGCAATAATCTGATTATGGCGCTCAGAGACCAACACAACCCAAGAAGATATCCGCCATGTTGGAGTCAACATAAGTCAGAAATAGCAATATAAATATTCACTTACCTTTGATGATCTTCATCAGAATGCACTCCCAGGAATCGCAGCTCCACAATAAATGTTTGATTTGTTCCATAAAGTCCATAATTTATTTCCAAATTCCTCCTTGCTGTTCGCGTGTTTAGTACACAATCTAAACTCACGACGCGCGGGCAGTTCCAGGCAAAAGTTCAGACGAAAAGTCATATTACAGTCCGTAGAAACATGTCAAACGAAGTATAGAATCAATCTTTAGGATATTTTTAACATAAATCTCATAAATATTCAACAATGTTCCAACCGGAGACTTCCTTTGCCTGTAGAAAAGCTATGGAACAGACCTCGCTTTCATGTGAACGAGCGTCACGAGCTCAAAGCAAGCTGCCAGACCTCTGACTCATTCCCCTCTCATTCGGCCCCACTTCACAGTAGAAGCATCAGACAAGGTTCTAAAGACTGTTGACATCTAGTGGAAGCCTTAGGAAGTGCAACATGACCCATATCCCACTGTATCCTCAATAGGGAATGAGTTGAAAAACGACCAACATCAGATTTCCCACTTCCTGGTTGGATTTTTTCTCAGGTTTTTGCCTGCCATATGAGTTCTGTTATACTCACAGACATCATTCAAACAGTTTTAGAAACTTCAGAGTGTTTTCTATCCAATACGAATAATAATATGCATATATTAGCCACTGGAACTGAGTAGCAGGCAGTTTACTCGGGCACGCTTTTCATCCAAACGTGAAAATGCTGCCCCCTATCCATAACAAGTTGCTAGGAGAGCCATCTATTTTACAGTGCACTAGAACACAGCAAACATACTTGAACGTTTTTACAAACACAGTTTCGTTCACTTTCAATAACGCAAATAGTTCCAATTGCATGACCTTCTCATTACTAAGTAGTGTGGAATTATTCTCCCTGTATCCCACACAGTAAATTAGTAAAATAGTAGTCAACATTTAGAAAGGGTCAAAAATACAGTTCTGATAAATGTAACAGCTGTATAACCATTTAAGACCCTCATATATTTACATATATATATATACACATGCACACACTACCATTCAAAGGTTTGGAGTCACTTAGAAATGTCCTTGTTTAAGAGAGAAAAGCACCTTTTTTGTCCATTAAAATAACATAAAATTGATCAGAAATACAGTGGATACATTGTTAACCCTTTCATGCGTGAGTTACAAATATCTCTAACGGTCGCCCCAGTGGGAGTTTTTTTATGTACGTGATGTTAGAACGTTCTCTCCATTACAGAATGTGATTGTTACGCAATAGTACACATAATCCGCACTGCCCTCAAACCAAGGCACGCAGCCTGTTTTTATTTATAGGCTGTTTTCAACTTGTCAATTTCAAATTATTTTCTAACAAGTTTTTTATTTTCTAACAACAGTTTGAATTGAGGTGTGTTCCGCCTCATTCATTCACATAAAAGTAGTCATTTTTACTTTTGCGGACCAATTCATATTTCTGACCCGAACAAATTCCCCAAACGCTTCCCAATTGTTTGTGCAGTTCAAGTCTGCAGACATTTACTCATCTCCCGTCCTGCACACACGTGTTCACATTTTCCGTCTGTTGCCTGCATCACAGTAATAGTTGTTTTCGTTACCAATAATAACTTTGGAAATGTGTGCGTTTCTATCAAAGTAAGTGCCTTATTACGTTATAATAGTTTCTGCATGTCGTGTTATGCCGTTTCTACCGTAGCATACTATTTTTGTGTATATTCCTTATAACCGCGGACACGCGAGGTAAAGTTACTAATTTCATAACCTTAATGGTGATATACTCTATGCTTAGGTAGCTAGCTAAATTATTATATTAGCTCTGGAAAACAATGCTAATTGCGTCAGAGAAGTATTTGCATGTGTTGTACTTTGAAGCTACCCTGGCCTTACATCTCCCAAGTGGCGCAGCTGTCTAATGCACAGCGTCTCATTGCTAGAGTTGTCACTTCAGACACCCAGGTTCAAATCCAGACTCCGTTTCTATCAAAGAAAGTACCTAGTTGCATTATAATAGTATGTTGTGTTATACTGTAGCTCACTGTGTGTATGGAGCATAATATATTTGTATATATTCCTTATAACCCCGGACACGCGAGGTAACATTACTAATTTCATAACCTTTATGGTGTTATATTCAATCATGCGTATGTCGCTAGCTACATTATTCTATCAGCTCTGTAAAACAATGCTAATTGTGTCAGAGAAGTATTGGCATGTTGTATTTTGAAGCTACCCTGGAAAAATTGAAAAAAAAATTGATACCACTAGGTCGTTTTCTGAGTCCATTCCACAAAGCTGTTCATCATGTCCGCCTTATCTACTGTCCCCTTTTTGAGGTTATAGTCAAGCACCCAGTCTGGTTTGATTTGTCTCTCTCCCATCAGGTTGTCCACCTTCCCTGTGGCCGACATGGTTGCTGTATGGACAGTGGAGAGTACATGGATGTCTTGTTTGTTCTGCAACTTTACTGCCAGTTGTTGACATTTCTTATTTTGTATAACGGGTCATTTAGGATGGCAGTAGCATTGTTGATGCTATACAGTCATCGCAGCAGAACTAGGAAGCAGTCTTGGGGAAAGAGGGTGGCAAAGACGGGAGTTGCAAACATATGATCTGTGCTTCAGTATTCTCTTAGGGAGTTTTTCTTTACTATCCCCATGAGAAGGACTGTCACCAGGAAAGTTTACATTTCACTAATTGTGGTTGCCCCACAAATCCTGGCTCTCCCTTCTCCTGTAGCTCCAAGGCATAGCAATTGGTCTATGCTATGTCTCCCACCAGTCCCTCTGTCAGAAACAACTTGTAGCACTCTGCCACGATGGAAATGGCAAGGGGCGTTGCACTCCAGACTGGGACTCATCAAAGAAAACAGCAGGGCCAGGAGGGGTGAAATGGCTGGCAGCCTTCCAGCTACCACAGAACTCCTGTACTTCGTACACTGTCAGTCTGCCTCCATCACCACCAGCATTTTCAAAGAGAACTGGGACTTCGTCAGTGGACAAGGGATCCTCAGGTTCAGGGGTGTCAATGGCTACAAGGTTGGGGGGCAGCTCCTCACTGTCACTGTCAGAATCTGATTCCTGACTTTGACTCATTGTCAGAATTGTTTTTAAATCTCCAGAATTTCCGCATATGTGAGTTGTCTCCTTTTGAAAGACATTGCTATTGCTACAACTTAGCTCACTAGCTACATACATAAACAACAACACTGATTGGCTCAGAGTGGGAGTGAGAGGTTATGTGATTGACTGGCTGCACACACCATTTGTATCAATAAATCACTATCAGAAAATGTTGTGTGTGGTAATTATTGATATATTTACTGTTTTATTCCCATATTTTTTAACCTGTTGGGGATGGGGGCGCTGTTTAGACTATTTATGCTAATTTGGCTAATTTTTTAAACGGCTTCCCACAAAATCCTTGATCGTACAATATGCATATTATTATTATTATTGGATAGAAAACAGTCTATAGTTTCTATAGGAGTTGAAATTTTGTCTCTAAGTGGAACAGAGCCCATTCTACAGCAATTTCCCTGACATGGAGTCAGATTTGAGAAATGTTGGCCACTGTTCTGAAGTCATTTAAAAGGGCACTGTCGTTGCTATGACTATACGGACACTTCTTACGTCTTCCCCTGGATGCCTTTACGTGATGACGATTCCAACGGGGTCGATTGCGCGTTCACAGGCCCTACAAATGAAAAAACCCTGAAGCTAGTCATTCTTTGGGAGCTGCGTCATGAGCCAAGAAGACACCGGCGCGCACCTGTTCCAAGCGTTAGTTTAGCCTGTTATATTTCTCCGGTCATCTTTTCACTCGTTATAGGAGTTAAAAACATCATAAGGTAGTTAATTTAAAGCGTTTTATAGCAATTTATATCCGTTTAGTGCGATTTTGGGACATTTATTTTTGCAACGATGTGAAAAGTTGGGCACGCTTTTCAGTTCATCCCGAACGCAGTTGACATTTCCACATGGCAAGAGGACAGCTTTCCACCAAAAGACGATTTCTCCCAAGAAAGGATCCTTTGCCCAAGATACTGATGGAAGAACAGCTCAAGGTAGGACATTTTTATTATGATAAATCGTGTTTCTGTCGAAACATTTTAGTGGCTTAGGACGCCATGTTTTTTGACGTAGCTTCGCTTGGCGAAAACTGTATTGAAAAGTAAGGATAAATTAAAAAATGTAATAACGCAATTGTATTAAGAATTAAATTGTCTATCAATCCCTGTCCACCCTGTATTTTTTAGTCACGTTTATGAGTATTTATGTATAAGAGTAGATCACTGTCTAAGTGGAGCAAGGACATTTTCTGACCAACTGAGCTACATTTCACATTGTCTAACCATGATTTTGGGGGCTAAATATAAACATTTTCGATCAAACTGTATATGCATGTTGTAATGTGATGTTACAGGAGTGTCATCGGAAGAATTCTGAGAAGGTTAGTGAAAAAATTAATATCTTTTGGCGATGTTGACTTTTATCGCTCACTTTGGCTAGAATCAATGCTGGGCTGCTAATTGCTATGTGCTAAGCTAATATAAAGATTTATTGTGTTTTCGCTGTAAGACACTTAGAAAATCTGAAATATTGTCTGTATTCACAGGATCTGTGTCTTTCGATTCGTGTATGCTGTGTATTTTTACGAAATGTTTGATGATTAGTAGTTAGGTAAACACGTTGCTCATTGTAATTATTCTAGTCCATTTGTGATGGTGGGTGCAATTGTAAACTATGCCATCTACCTGAAATATGCACTTTTTTCTAACAAAACCTATCCCATACCATAAATATGTTATCAGACTGTCATCTAATGAGTTTTTTTGTTGGTTAGGGGCTATAAATATCTTAGTTTAGCCGAATTGGTGATGGCTACTGGTGTTGGTGGACAAATAAAAGATGGTGGATTATGCTAATGTGTTTTTAGGTAATAGATGTACATCTTTACATATTGTGTCTTCCCTGTAAAACATTTTAAAAATCGGAAATGTTGACTGGATTCACAAGATCTGTGTCTTTCATTAGCTGTATTGGACTTTAATGTGTGAAAGTTAAATATTTTAAAAAAATATTTTTTTTGAATTTAGCGGCACTGGTTTTTCAGTGGGGGGGGGGGGGGGGTGCCGCTAGCGCCACGCTGATCCTAGACAGGTTAAGTCCCAATGATAAATCATGCATTCCGATTCTTGCATAGATTGTATTGGGCACATAGTATGTGTGTAAAATACTTTTTTGATGGTTGTACTGATTATGATGAGCTAAGATAATTCCAGCTATGTGTGGAGCCATGTTTGTTGACATACAATGCATTCTGGGTTTTACGTAATCGTCTGTCGGACCAAAGATGCTATAACAAAATGAGCTGAGTAAGGGATCACACATTTTTTGTGAACTTCAGGAAGTGAATGGTGGGCTGTGAACGATGGTAGACGACACACCCCTTCAACATCCATACTATAAACAGACCAAACTCATCTTGCCTTCTTTATTTATCTTTGGTTTCTGTGAGGAAAAAAGCATGGCTGCGCCCTAAAACGAATCATCGTCGGATTACTTTTGACTTCTAGAAAGTGTTTTACTCAGTTATTTTGATCAACGGTGAGCTCACCAGTGATGTGACTAATTCTAAATAGTAATTGCTAGTAGCTAAATCATATTGTAGAGTTAGAAAATATGACCTCTTGTGTTGCGTCAAGCTTTCCTCAGTTAGCGCTAGGACAAGTGTAGTCTACATTTTTCCAGTTTGGATGATTGTGTTATGCTAGATGCTTCTGTGAATATCTGAACGTTGCATCCAAAAATAAACTGCTCACATTCTGTACATATATTTGTAAGGACTGTGTTTGTGTAAATAGTTTCTGAAAGAAGTGTGGCCAGCTTAAATGCTGATTGTTGCGTCATTCGAAACTGTCCGTTCTAAAAAAGGCATTCTAATCACACGGATGTGATCGTACACTTCAGGGACCACTGTAGAACGATCACACCTGTGTGATGGTACGTGTGAAAGGGTAAATGACGTATATGACTATTGTAGCTGGAAAATTCAGATTTTCTATGTAATATCTTCATAGGCAAACTGGCTCTAACCAGAATAGAAAGAGGTGCACAACTGAGCAAGAGGACAAGTACACTAATGTGTCTAGTTTGAGAAACAGACCAGAAACAGACCACACTAATGTGTCTAGTTTGAGAAACAGACCAAACAAACAGATCTCACAAGTCCTCAACTGGCAGCTTCATTAACCTGTCTAGGATCAGCGTGGCGCTAGCGGCACACCCCCCCCCCCCCCCCACTGAAAAACCAGTGCCGCTAAATTCAAAAAAAATATTTTTTTAAAATATTTAACTTTCACACATTAAAGTCCAATACAGCTAATGAAAGACACAGATCTTGTGAATCCAGTCAACATTTCCGATTTTTAAAATGTTTTACAGGGAAGACACAATATGTAAAGATGTACATCTATTACCTAAAAACACATTAGCATAATCCACCATCTTTTATTTGTCCACCAACACCAGTAGCCATCACCAATTCGGCTAAACTAAGATATTTATAGCCCCTAACCAACAAAAAAACTCATTAGATGACAGTCTGATAACATATTTATGGTATGGGATAGGTTTTGTTAGAAAAAAGTGCATATTTCAGGTAGATGGCATAGTTTACAATTGCACCCACCATCACAAATGGACTAGAATAATTACAATGAGCAACGTGTTTACCTAACTACTAATCATCAAACATTTCGTAAAAATACACAGCATACACGAATCGAAAGACAAAGATCCTGTGAATACAGACAATATTTCAGATTTTCTAAGTGTCTTACAGCGAAAACACAATAAATCGTTATATTAGCATAGCACATAGCACATAGCAGCCCAGCATTGATTCTAGCCAAAGTGGGCGATAACGTCAACATCGCCAAAAATATATTAATTTTTTCACTAACCTTCTCAGAATTCTTCAGATGACACTCCTGTAACATCATATTACACAATCCATATAGAGTTTGATCGAAAATGTTTATATTTAGCCACCAAAATCATGGTTAGACAATGTGAAATGTAGCTCAGCTGGTCAGAAAATGTCCTTGCGCCACTTAGACAGTGATCTACTCTTATACATAAATACTCATAAACGTGACTAAAAAATATAGGGTGGACAGGGATTGATAGACAATTTAATTCTTAATACAATTGCGTTATTACATTTTTTAATTTATCCTTACTTTTCAATACAGTTTGCGCCAAGCGAAGCTACGTCAAAAAACATGGCGTCCTAAGCCACTAAAATGTTTCGACAGAAACACGATTTATCATAATAAAAATGTCCTACCTTGAGCTGTTCTTCCATCAGTATCTTGGGCAAAGGATCCTTTCTTGGGAGAAATCGTCTTTTGGTGGAAAGCTGTCCTCTTGCCATGTGGAAATGTCAACTGCGTTCGGGATGAACTGAAAAGCGTGCCCAACTTTTCACATCGTTGCAAAAATAAATGTCCCAAAATCGCACTAAACGGATATAAATTGCTATAAAACGCTTTAAATTAACTACCTTATGATGTTTTTAACTCCTATAACGAGTGAAAAGATGACCGGAGAAATATAACAGGCTAAACTAACGCTTGGAACAGGTGCGCGCCGGTGTCCTCTAGGCTCATGACGCAGCTCCCAAAGAATGACTAGCTTCAGGGTTTTTTCATTTGTAGGGCCTGTGAACGCGCAATCGACCCCGTTGGAATCGTCATCACGTAAAGGCATCCAGGGGAAGACGTAAGAAGTGTCCGTATAGTCATAGCAACGACAGTGCCCTTTTAAATGACTTCAGAAGAGTGGCCAACATTTCTCAAATCTGACTCCATGTCAGGGAAATTGCTGTAGAATGGGCTCTGTTCCACTTAGAGACAAAATTTCAACTCCTATAGAAACTATAGACTGTTTTCTATCCAATAATAATAATAATATGCATATTGTACGATCAAGGATTTTGTGGGAAGCCGTTTAAAAAATTAGCCAAATTAGCATAAATAGTCTAAACAGCGCCCCCATCCCCAACAGGTTAAATGCTACCCACAAACACCAGTCTCAATGTCAACAGTGAAGAGGCGACTCCGGGATGTTGGCCTTCTAGGCAGAGTTCCTCTGTCCAATGTCTGTGTTATTTTGCACATCTTAATCTTTTCTTTTATTGGCCAGTCTGAGAAATTGCTTTTTCTTTGCAACTCTGCCTAGAAGGCCAGCATCCTGTAGTTTCCTCTTCACTGTTGACATTGAGACTGGTGTTTTGCGGGTCCCGTTTAATTTTAATACAGCTGCCAGTTGAGGACGTGTGAGGCGTCTGTTTCTCAAACTAGACACTCTACCTTGTTTGTCCTCTTGCTCAGTTGTGCACCGGGGCCTCCCACCCCTCTTTCTATTCTGCTTAGAGCCAGTTTGCACTGTTCTGTGACGGGAGTAGTACCCAGCATTGCACGAGAACCTCCGTTTCTTGGCAATTTCTCACATGGAATAGTCTTTATTTCTCAGAACAAGAATAGACTGACGAGTTTCAGAAGAAAGGTATTTGTTTCTGGCCATTTTGAGCCTGTAATCGAACCCACAAATGCTGATGCTCCTGATACTTGACTAGTCTAAAGAAGACCAGTTTTATTGCTTCTTTAATCAGTGCAACAGTTTTCAGTTGTGCTAACATAATTGCAAAAGGGTTTTCTAATGTTTCTAATGATCAATTAGCCTTTTAAAATGATACATTTGGATTAGCTAACACAACTTGCCATTGGAACACAAGAGTGATGGTTGCTGATAATAGGCATCTGTACGCCCATGTAGATATTCAATCAAAACTCAGCCGTTTTCAGCTGCAATAGTCCTTCACAAGATTAACAATGTCTACACTTGTCACGTTCCTGACCTATTTCTGTTAGTTTGTTGTATGTGTTAGTTGGTCAGGACGTGAGTTTGGGTGGGCATTCTATGTTTTCTGTTTCTATGTTGGTTTAAGGGTTGCCTGGTATGGCTCTTAATTAGAGGCAGGTGTTTGGCGTTCCTCTAATTGAGAGTCATATTTAGGTAGGTTGTTTCACAGTGTTCGTTGTGGGTGGTTGTCTCCTGTGTCAGTGTTTGTCGCACCATACGGGACTGTTCGGTTTGTTTGTTCATCGTTCTTTTTGTGTAGTCTATTTTCCCTGTTCGTGCGTTATTTGTAAGTTCGTATTGTTCAGGTCTGTCTATACATTTCGGTTTTGTTATTTTGTAGTTTAGTCAAGTATAGGTCGTTTTCTGTCTTCATTGTTTTGTCGTGTCTTTATTAAATTATGTATTCACAACCCGCTGCGCCTTGGTTCAATCACTACTCCTCCTCTTCGGTTGTAGAGGAGGAGGAGAACCGTAACAACACTGTCATTCTGATGAATTGTTGTTATTTTGATGGACAAAAATAATGCTTTTCTTTAGAAATGTCCTTGTTTTCAAAGGGACCCTAAACGTTTGAACAGTAGTGTATATATAATACCAGTCAAAGGTTAAGACACACCTACTAATTCTAGGGATTTTCTTTATTTTTTACTATTTTCTACATTGTAGAATATTGGTGAAGACATCAAAACTGTGAAATAAGAAATACAGAATCATGTAGTGTGTGTTAAGTGTTAAACACATAAAAGTACATTTTATATTTGAGATTCTTCAAAGTAGCCACCCTTTGTCTTGATGACAGCTTTTCACACTTTTGACATTCTCTCAACCAATTTCATGAGGTAGTCACCTGCAATCCACTTCAATTAGCAGGTGTGCCTTTCTTTCTTAATGCATTTGGGACAATCAGTTGTGTTGTGACAAGGTAGGGGTGGTATACAGAAGATTGCCCTATGGTAAAAAACCAAGTCCATATTATGACAAGAACAGCTCCGATAAGCAAAGAGAAATGACAGTCCATTATTACGTTAAGACATGAAGGTCAGTCAATGCGGAGCATTTCAAGAATTTTGAAAGGTTCTTTAAGGACAGTCGCAAAAACCATCAAGCACTATGATGAAACTGGCTCAAATGATGATCGCCACAGGGAAGATAGACCCAGAGTTACCTCTTCTGCAGAGGATAAGTTCATTAGAGTTTTCCAGCCTCAGAAATTGCAGCCCAAATAAATGGTTCACAGAGTTCAAGTAACAGACACATCTAAACATCAACTGTTCAGAGGAGACAGCTTGAATCAGGCCTCCATGGTGGAATTGCTGCATAGAAATCTCTCCTAAATACACCAAAAAGAAGATGAGACTTGCTTGGGTCAAGAAACACAAGCAATGGACATTAGACCAGTGGAAATCTGTCCAAATGTGTGATTTTTGGTTCCAACCGCAATCTCTGATTGTGTGGTTCCCACCGTGAAGCATGGAGGAGGAGGTGTGATGGTGTGGGGGTGCTTTGCTGGTGACACTGTCAGTGATTTATTTAGACTTCAAGGCACACTTAACCAGCATGGCTACCACAGCATTCTGCAGCGATACGCCATCCCATCTGGTTTGTGCTTCGTGGGACTACTTTCTTTTTCAACAGGACAATGACCCAACACACCTCCAGGCTGCGTATATTTGACCAAGAAGGAGAGTGATGGAGTGCTGCATCAGATGACCTGGCCTCCACAATCACCGACCTCAACCCAATTGAGATGGTTTGGGATGAGTTGGACCGCAGTGTGAAGGAAAAGCAGCCAACAAGTGTTCAGCTGTGGGAACTCCTTCAAGACTGTTGGAAATGCATTCCTCATGAAGCTGGTTGAGAGAATGTGTTTGTGCAAAATGTTTCCGTGAAAAAACAGTGTGGCCAGCTCAAATGCTGATTGTTGCATCAATCGAAACTGGACATTCTAAATAAGCGTTCAAATAATACCGGTTTGAGAGTACGCTGCAGGGACCACTGTAGAATGATCACACCCATTTGTTGGTACGTGCAAGAAGGTTAAGCAAGAAACACCGTTTAAACTTTAAAACGTGTACACTGATCAGGAGCAGTGTGCTTACATACAACTTGTTGATGTCTTTTATACTTTATAAATTATACATTTGTTGTCCTCCCATCCACTTTCATGGCATTTCCTCAACATTTTAAAAACACCATTGTGACATCATCACTTCCAACATTCCATTCACTGTAAATGCAACCATGCAATTTTTGACACAATTCAGCAACTTTAACCACTTGGCCAACAACTTAGACAAAACGTTTGAGTGTATAAAATCTTCCTCTACTTTTCTGCTTTTCAAATCTGAACGTGGAACAGAAATATCTTATTCTGACAAAAGTTAGCTGTTTTAGTAAATGCAAAATCAACATTTTCTGTAACTCTTTTTAAACATAAATGTTGACCACTCTCCGACCACACAACTACTGAAACACACAACTGACCACAACTACTGACCAGAACTACTGACCACAACTACTAAACTACTGACCACAACCACACAACTACTGACCACAACTACCAACCACGCCCACACAACTACTGACCCACACAAATAATGACCACAGCCACAAAACTACTGACCACAATTACCTTCCACAACTACTGACAACAAGTACTGACCACACCCATACTGTAGTGCCCAAGGAACCTGCAACACAAATAGACAACAACTCACCACAACTACACAACTACTGACAGCAACTACTGAGCTGGTCTGCACTAGATGTGGTCCAGCTCGGGATTGTATTAGCCCTCGTCTAGCTCTGGTCTGCACTATAAATTATAATGATTTAAATTAGCATAAATGTGTACATCATACCTACCAACAGTAGTTGCAATTCTTGAACCGTTCAAGCTAGAGAAACCAGACCAACTTCTACATGTTCAGGCTATCCTATCAACCAACCAATCAGTCAATCATTCAAATCAAACAATCAATTGATTTAGCAATCATTTACCCATTTTTTTTATTAACTAACTAGTCACCTCCATTACTACTGCAGACACTACCACCAAATTGTACATGTTCAGGCTATCCTTACTTAAAAGTATTTTTTACTTTTATCAGTTATAACTACATAAATGTGAATACATTTTCATAAAATAATCCACCAACAGTAAGTCTTGAACAGTTCAAGCTATATACACCAAGTCAACTTTCATGTCATACAGGCTCTAGTTTTATCACATCTGGACTAATGCCCAGCTGTGTGGTCATATGCAGCAGACGGACATAGGGTAATATGCACATAACTTAGATGTACACGGAGGGCAAGTGTAAGTAACATGCATGTCAATCCTGGCTCGTAGTTGTGGACACATTGACTGCATCACTATTGTTCTTTATGCGAGGTATTGATGTGTTGAAGGTACTGACCTGTCTGTTCAAGCAGTTGGCACACAGTTCAGAATCAGACAATGATTGGTACAACACAAGACATGCAACCACAGGTTTCTTCACAGTCCCCAGGTCCAGAACCAAGGCTGGGAAATGTACAGTATTGCATAGAGCCATGACTATATGGAAATGTCACTCCAGATACAGTTGAAGTTGGAAATGTACATACACCTTAGCCAAATACATTTATTCCTGACATTTAATTTGAGTAAAAATGAACTGTCTTAGGTCAGTTAGGACCACCACTTTATTTTAAGAATGTGAAATGTCAGAATAATAGTAGAGAGAATGGTTTATTTCAGCTTTTATTTATTTCATCACATTCCCAGTGGGTCAGAAGTTTACATACACTCAATTAGTATTTGGTAGCATTCTCTTTAAATTGTTTAACTTGGGTCAAACGTTTCGGGTAGCCTTCCACAAGATACCTACAATAAGTTGGGTGAATTGTGGCCCATTCCTCCTGACAGAGCTGGTGTAACTGGGTCAGGCTTGTAGGCCTTCATGCTCGCACATGCTTTTTCAGTTCTGGTCACAAAGTTTCTATAGGATTGAGGTCAGGGCTTTGTGATGGCCACTCCAATTCCTTAACTTTGTTGTCCTTAAGGCATTTTGCCACAGCTGTGGAAGTATGCTTGGTGTCATTCTCCATTTGGAACACCCATTTGCGACCAAACTTTAACTTCCTGACTGATGTCTTGAGATGTTGCTTCAATGTATCCATGTAATTTTCCTGCCTCATGATGCCATCTATTTTGTGAAGTGCACCAGTCCCTCCTGCAGCAAAGCACCCCCACAACATGATGCTGCCACCCCCGTGCTTCACGGTTGGGATGGTGTTCTTCGGCTTGCAAGCATCCCCCTTTTTCCTCCATACATAACGATGATCTTTATGGCCAAACAGTTCTATTTCTGTTTCATCAGACCAGATTGCATTTCCATAAAAAATACAATATTTGTCCCCATTTGCAGTTGCAAACCGTAGTGGTTTTGGAGCAGTGGCTTCTTCCTTGCTAAGCGGCCTTTAAGGTTATGTTGATATCAAATCAAATGTATTTATACAGCCCTTCTTACATCAGCTGATATATCAAAGTGCTGTACAGAAACCCAGCCTAAAACCCCAAACAGCAAGCAATGCAGGTGTAGAAGCACAGTGGCTAGGAAAAACTCCCTAGAAAGGCCAAAACCTTTGGCAGAAACCTAGAGAGGAACCAGGCTATGAGGGAAGGCCAGTCCTCTTCTGGCTGTGCCGGGTGGAGATTATAACAGAACATGGCCAAGATGTTCAAATGTTCATAAATGACCAGCATGGTCAAATAATAATAATCACAGTAGTTGTCGAGGGTGCAGCAAGTCAGCACCTCAGGAGTAAATGTCAGTTGGCTTTTCATAGCCGATCATTGAGAGTATCTCTACCGCTCCTGCTGTCTCTAGAGAGTTGAAAACAGCAAGTCTGGGACAGGTAGCACGTCCGGTGAACAGGTCAGGGTTCCATAGCCGCAGGCAGAACAGTTGAAACTGGAGCAGCAGCACGGCTAGGTGGACTGGGGACAGCAAGGAGTCATCATGCCAGGTAGTCCTGAGTCATGGTCCTAGGGCTCAGGTCCTCTGAGAGAGAGAAAGAAAGAAAGAGAGAAAAAGAGAATTAGAGAGAGCATACTTAAATTCACACAGGACACCGGATAAGACAGGAGAAATACTCCAGATATAACAGACTGACCCTAGCCTCCGACACAAACTACTGCAGCATAAATACTGGAGGCTGAGACAGGAGGGGTCAGGAGACACTGTGGCCCCATCCGATGATACTCCCGGATAGGGCCAAACAGGCAGGATATAACCCCACCCACTTTTCCAAAGCACAGCCCCCACACCACTAAAGGGATATCTCCAACCACCAACTTACCATCCTGAGACAAGGCCGAGTTATAGGCCACAAAGATCTCCACCACAGCACAACCCAAGGGGGGGCGCCAACCCAGACAGGAAGACCACATCAGCGACTCAACCCACTCAAATGACGCACCCCTCCTAGGGACGGCATGGAAGAGCCCCAGTAAGCCAGTGACTCAGCCCCTGTTTTAGGGTTAGAGGCAGAAAATTCCAATGGAGAGAGGGGAACCGGCCAGACAGAGACAGCAAGGGCGGTTCGTTGCTCCAGAGCCTTTCCGTTCACCTTCACACTCCTGGGCCAGCCTACACTCAATCATATGACCTACTGAAGAGATGAGTCTTCAGTAAAGACTTAAAGGTTGAGACCGAGTCTGCGTCTCTCACATTGGTAGGCAGACCATTCCATAAAAATGGAGCTCTATAGGAGAAAGCACTGCCTCCAGCTGTTTGCTTAGAAATTCTAGGGACAATTTGGAGGCCTGCGTCTTGTGACTGTAGCATACTTGTAGGTATGTACGGCAGGACCAAATCGGAAAGATAGGCATGGGCAAGCCCATGTAATGCTTTGTAGGTTAACAGGAAGCCAGTGTAGGGAGGCTAGCACTGGAGTAATATGATCAATTTTTTTTGTTCTTGTCAGGATTCTAGCAGCCGTATTTAGCACTAACTTAAGTTTATTTACTGCTTTATCCGGGTAGCCGGAAAGTAGAGCATTGCAGTTGTCTAACCTATAAGTAACAAAAGCATGGATTCATTTTTCTGTATCATATTCGGACAGAAAGTTTCTGATTTTTGCAATGTTACGTAGTTGGAAAGAAGCTGTCCTTGACAAAGTCTTGATAAGTTCGTCAAAAGAGAGATCAGGGTCCGAGGTCCTTCACAGTTTTATTTGAGATGACTGTACAACCATCAAGGTTCATTGTCAGATTCAACAGAAGATCTCTTTGTTTCTTGGGACCTAGAAACAGCATCTCTGTTTTGTCCGAGTTTAAAAGTAGAACGTTTGCAGTCATCCACAACAATTTTGGGGC
Organism: Salvelinus fontinalis; assembly: GCF_029448725.1. Taxonomy (NCBI): domain Eukaryota; kingdom Metazoa; phylum Chordata; class Actinopteri; order Salmoniformes; family Salmonidae; genus Salvelinus; species Salvelinus fontinalis. The sequence continues at coordinate 1,024,742 of NC_074700.1, read as the reverse complement.
TTCACCATGTTTCATTGAAATGTACAGCTGTGTGTCAACCGCATAGCAGTGAAAGTTAACATTATGTTTTCGAATGACATCCCCAAGAGGTAAAATATATAGTGAAAACAATAGTGGCCCTAAAACGGAACCTTGAGGAACACCGAAATTTACAGTTGATTTGTTCGAGGACAAAACATTCACAGAGACAAACTGATATCTTTCCGACAGATAAGATCTAAACCAGGCCAGAACTTGTGCGTGTAGACCAATTTGGGTTTCTAATCTCTCCAAAAGAATGTGGTGATCGATGGTATCAAAGACAGCACTAAGGTCTAGGAGCACGAGGAAAGATGCAGAGCCTCGGTCTGATGCCATAGCTACAGTCTGAAATCGCACGGGAGTAGCCAGAGAAAATACAGACACCAACGTCAACTACTCGGTCTGATGCCATAGCTACAGTCTGAAATCGCACGGGAGTAGCCAGAGAAAATACAGACACCAACGTCAACTACTAATTACACCTCATAAAATATTTCAGAAAAATATATGGTGGATAGCTAATGAAAGACAAAGATCGTGTGAATAGAGCCAATATTTCCGATTTTTGAAGTGTTTTACAGCGAAAACACAATATATCGTTATATTAGCTTACTACATTAGCTAGCATACGGCAGCATTGATTCTAGTCAAACGGTAGCATAGCACAGTTCGACAGATATATGAAAAAGCATCCCAAATTGGGTCCTTATCTTTGTTGATATTCCATCAGAATGTTGTAAAGGGGTCCATTGTCCAGTACAGTCTTTGTTTGGGTTCCAGAATGAACTATTTCCCTCTTGTATTAGCAAGCACACTGGCCGTGCGGCGCTAGCCTTTCTTTCTTCAAACAATTCCTGCGTCGCATCACGTCTAAAGTCCAGAATAAATTTCAATAATATAATTAAACTATATTGAAAAAACATACTTTAGGATGATTTTGTGACATGTATCAAATAATATCGTAGCCAGAGCTCATATTCACCTTTAACGAGAGTTTTCCAGGAGCCGAGTCCATATTCTACTTCGTGACCAGAAAAAAAAATTAAGTGCGCAGGTCTCACTCCAAGATGTTGTGTTCAGTCCCTGGACGAGATATTCAACTGCTTTCTTCTCTCACTTCCGCATTACACCCAGATGAAGGCGTATGACGTGTTTCTACAGTCCTAAGTGACATGACCTTTTATAGACAAGCTCTTAAAGAGAGACATCGCATTTGGAAATCTCAATTCCGGATAGGAAATGGGCTGTAAAAATAGTTCTGTTCCACTTAGAGAAATAATTCAAACGTTTTTAGAAACTAGAGACTGTTTTCTATCCAATAGTAGTAAATATATGCATATTGTAAGAGCAAAAATTGATTAAGAGGCCGTTTGAAAATGTGCACATATTTTCCAGTTTTTCAATATTCACCCTGCAGCCATAAGAAGTTAAATTTGATTGTTTATTTACATATTAGGGTACCTGAGGATTGATTAGAAACATAGTTTGACTTGTTTGGATAAAGTTTACCGGTAACTTTTGGGATTCCTTTGTCTACATGTTGAACGGGTGGATTACTGATACAAACGCGCAAACTAAACTGACTTTTTTGGGATATAAAGAAGGACTTTATCGAACAAAACAACCATTTGTTGTGTAGCTGGGACCCTTGCGATTGCAAACAGAGGAAGATCTTCAAAGGTAAGTGATTTATTTTATCGCTATTTGTGACTTTTGTGACGCCTCTGCTGGTTTGAAAAATATTTTTATGCGGGGTGTATGTTGGGGTTGGTAATAAAAAAAAATATATTTTGAACATCCCACGGAGCACCATTACATCCATTATAAAAAAATGGAAAGAATATGCCACCACAACAAACCTGCCAAGTGAGAGCCGCCCACCAAAACTCATGGACCAGGCAAGGGCATTAATCAGAGAGTCAACAAAGAGACCAAAGATAACCCTGAAGAAGCTGCAAAGCTCCACAAAGAAAAAATAAGCAAATACGTTTGGTGTTCGGCAAAAGGTGTGTTGGAGACTCCCCAAACATATGGAAGATGGTACTCTGGTCAGATGAGACTAAAATTGAGCTTTTTGGCCATCAAGAAAAATGCTATGTTTGGCTCAAACTCAACACCTCTCATCACCTTGAGAACACCATCCTCATAGTGAAGCATGCTGTGGGAATGTTTTTAATCGGCAGGGACTGGGAAACTGGTCAGCATTGAAGGAATGATGGATGGCGTTAAATACAGGGAAATTATTGATGGAAACCTATTTCAGTCTTCCAGAGATTTGAGTCTGGGACGGAGGTTCACCTTCCAGCAGGACAATGACCCTAAGCATACTGCTGAAGCAGCACTCAAGTGGTTTAAGGGAAAACATTTAAATGTCTTGGAATGGCCTAGTCAAAGCCCAGACCTAAATCCTATTGAGAATCTGTGGTATGACTTAAAGATTGCTGTACACCAGCGGAACTCATCCTACTTGAAGGAGCTGGAGCAGTTTTGCCTTGAAGAATGGGCAAAAATCTCAGTGGTTAGATGTGCCAAGCTTATAGAGATATACCCTAAGAGACTTGCAGCTGTAATTGCTGCATAAGGTGGCTCTACAAACTATTGACTTTGGGGGGGTGAATAGTTAGGCACACTCAAATTATTATAATATTTTGTCTTATTTCTTGTTTGTTTCACGAGAGACAATATTTTGCATCTTCAAAGGGGTAGGCATGTTGTTTAAATCAAATGATACAAACCCCCCAAAAATCTATTTCAATTCCATGTTGTAAGAAAACAAAATAGGAAAAATGCCAAGGGGGGTGATTAGTTTCATAAGTCACTGAGACTACCTCTGTGTGTTTAGGCCCACAGTACGGTATGTTTGCAGAATAAATGTGTATGTTTATAGAATAAATGTGTGTGTTTACGTATGTGTCAAGTAAGTTGTTTCGTGTGTGTCCGTCCATCAGTGTGTGCTTGAGTGTGTGCTTTAGTATGTGTGTGTGTGTGTGTGTGTACGGTATTTGTGTGAATACATAGCGTGCTGGGCCTAATTTCAGACAGCTCTCGCCTGTTTCTAGTTGATCGATAAAACACACTCGCTCCATGTTTTTAGATTAAAGCAACGTTGGGCAGAATTACACTATCACCACTCCACACCTCTAACTCTCCACTCTGGTTTTGGGGAGATACACTATTGTGTTTATCGATTAGAGATGGAGAGAGACAGACAGAGAGAGAAATTACATTTTAATTGGTTGCATAGCATGGACCCTGCATTCAGTTTAAAAGTGGTTCTCTCAACAACCCTTCAAATCTATTCAGGGGATTTCAGTCCATTTCAAATAGCACTTCTTTTTTTTTACCAAGTGTGAAACTTATATATACTATCTAAAGCAGGGTAGTCAAACTCATTTTGCCCAGGGGCCACATTCGACCACAATGAAAATGTGTTATATTTCCTCTCCGTAAACATTTTTGCAAATTGATTTTCCGTTGCTCCCTGACTGTCCAGCTTTCATTTCCTTTTTTATTAGCGAGCTGGACGCAGTCAAGAAACTATATAAATGTAGGTCCAGTATGTCATTTTAAAGTACAGAGTTTCTCCCCTTTTTAGAGTGGGGCAGAGAAAAAAAAGATAAAGAATATTCAATTTTAATAGATGAATTGCTTCAGTTAATGCATTTCTTTAATAAAAAGACAGGTGATGCTGATAATACTGATATCGTCGTCGAGGCAGAGGTCATGTACAGTGCCTTCAGAAAGTATTCACACCCCTTGCCTTTTCCAACATGTTGTTATGTTTCAGCCTGAATTTTAAATGGATGAAAAAAGATACCCCATAATGTCAAAGTGGAATTGTATTGTTCCAAATGTTTACAAATTAATAAAAAATGGAAATCTGAAATGAGTCAATAACCTTGAGTCAAGTATTCAACCCCTTTGTCATGGCAAGCCTAAATAAGTTCAGGAGTAAAATGTTGCATAACAAGTAACATCATAGGTTGCGTGGTTATTTTTATGACAACCTCATCTACAGTGCATTTGGAAGGTATTCAGACCCCTTGACTTTATCCACATTTTGTTATGTTACAGACCTTATTCTAAAATGAATTAAATAATATTCCCTCTCATCAATCTACACACCATACCCCATAATGACAAACTGAAAAGAAAAAAATTGTGTGTACAAATTTAAAAAATATATTAACAGAAATACCTTATTTACATAAGTATTCAGACCCTTTGCTATGAGAAGCGAAATTGACCTCTGGTGCATCCTGTTTCCATTGATCATCCTTGAGATGTTTCTACATCTTGATTGGAGTCCACCTGTGGTGGTGACATGATTTGGAAAGGCACACACCAGTCTATATAAGGTCCCACAGTTGACAGTGCATGTCAGAGCAAAAACCAAGCCATGTGTCACGTTCCTGACCTTATTTCCTTTGTTTAGTCTTTGTTTAGTTGGTCAGGACGTGGGCTGGGTGGGCATTCTATGTTTTGTGTTTCTATGTTGGGTTTGTTGTTTGGCCTAATATGGTTCTCAATCAGAGGCAGGTGTTTGTCATTGTCTCTGATTGGGAACCATATTAAGGTAGCCTGTTTTCACTGTTTGTTTGTGGGTTATTGTTCCTGTTCCAGTGTTTCCAGTGTTTAGTGTTCGCGTTACGGGACTGTATCGTCTTCTTTCCTTTTTGTCGGTTTGTTGTTTTGTTCAGTGTTTAAGTGTTTCCCATTAAATTATGGATGATATTCACGCTGCATCTTGGTCCTCCTCTCACCCGAAGACTGTCGTTACACCATGAGTTCGAAAGGAATTGTACGCAGAGCTCCGAGACATGATTGTGTCGTGGCACAGATGTGGGGAAGGGTAGAGAAACATCATTGCATTATTGAAGGTCCTCAAGAACACAGTTGCCTCCATCATTCTTAAACAGAAGAAGTTTTGAACCACAAAGTCTCTTCCAAACTGAGCAATCGGGGGAGAAGGGCCTTGGTGAGGGAGGTGACCAAGAACCCGATGGACACTGACAGAGCTCCAGAGTTCTTCTGTGGAGATGGGAGAAACTTCCAGAAGAACAACCATCTCTGCAGCACTCCACCAATCAGGCCTTTATTGTAGAGTGGCCAGACGGAAGCCACTCCTCAGCAAAAGGCACATGACAGCCAGCTTGGAGTTTGCCAAAAGACACCTAAGTAACTCTCAGACCATGAGAAACAAGATTCTTTGGTCTGACGAAACCAAGATTGAACTCTTTGGCCTGAATTCCAAGCGTCACGTCTGTAGGAAACCTGGCACCAGGGACTGTGAGACTAGTCAGGATCGAGGGAAAGATGAATGGAGCAAAGTACAGAGAGAGCCTTGATGAAAACCTGCTCCATAGCGCTCAGGACCTCAGACTGAGGCAAAGGCTCACCTTCCAACAGGACATTGACCCTAAGCACACAGACAAGACAACACAGAAGTGGCTTTGGGACAAGTCTCTGAATGTCGTTAAGTGACCCAGCCAGAGCCCGGACAAACATCTCTGGAGAGACCTGAAAATAGCTGTGCAGTGACCCTCCCCATCCAACCTGACATAGCTTGAGAGGATCTGCAGAGAAGAATGGGAGAAACTCCCCAAATACAGGTGTGCCAAACTTATAGTGTCATACCCAAGAAGGCTCGAGGCTGCAGTTTCTGCCAAAGTTGCTTGAGTAAAGGGTCTGGAAACTTATGTAAATGTGATATTTCATTTTTTTACTGTTAATACATTTGCAAAAAATTCTAAAGACCTGTTTTTGCTTTCTCTCCACACACAACCAGACTGTTGTCTTTTTTTACTTTACAAACAAATGACGTTTAAAACTCTCACTCATGCCAGCCTTCCTAGTCATAAAAGAGCAGCAGGAGATACACTCCCATGAATAGAGAACGAAAGAGTGAAGGCAGGAGCAAAGAAAGAATGGGAGATGGCTTATGAAACGATGGAGCGAAGATAATATCTCTACACCATCTCTCTTTCGCCGCCATTCTCCCGTGAATTGCCCATACTGCTCCACTAGTAAATCCCTTAGCATACTGTAGTAGGAGGCATGTTACAGATGTGTTGCGCTGTTATGATTCCCCCATGATGCGCATAATGTGCTTTGATGGTTCCACTCAGGGAGTGGTGATAAGAATGAATTAAGTGAAGGAGCGAGAGGGCCGCTCTGTCGAAGGTAGGAACGACTTTCCCAGGGACCATGATTTGCATAATGTAAGTGATGCATCCATGCACACTTTCTTGCTCCGAGGCTGTTAGGGCCTCCTAATTGCTGGCATGGGTCACCATGGTGATGCCTGTTACTTGGAGGTGTGCTGCTTGGAGAGTGTGAAGACACACTTCTGAACACACACACACACACACATACACATCAAAGGTGTGTGTAATGAAGCTGATTGTGCATGCGTGTGTGTGTGTGTGTGTGCCTGTTTGCACATAAAATAAGATGTCTAATCAGATATTGTCTTTGTCACTGTGACACTCTCCTGTGTAACTGTATGCTATTCAGACTAAGCCGTAACAGAGCATCTCCCCAATCCTTCCTCTCATCCCTCCTGGGGGGCTCATTTGGATCTTCCTCTCTGGCATTCCCTCAACATCAGGCCAACCCCTGTGTCCCGGGTGCTGAGCACTTGCCTCATTAGGCTGAGCATTGCCTGTAGGTGTCTGTTTGTCTCTGCCTCAGTGGATTTCATTCACAAATCCTGTGTGTGTGTGTGTGTGTGTGTGTGTGTGTGTGTGTGTGTGTGTGTGTGTGTGTGTGTGTGTGTGTGTGTGTGTGTGTGTGTGTGTGTGTGTGTGTGTGTGTGTGTGCGTGCTTGCATGTGCGTGTGTGCGTGACACAGTCACTTAATTCTGTTCCCAAGGCACACTGGGAATTTGCATATCCCACCCCCTGAGTCGGTCGATAGCAGGGGTGAACGACTGCCCCCTCTCATTGAAGCCATGGAAGTTCAAGGTCTCACTGCGGTACTGCAGGCATTGTTAGCAGAATACAGGATCACCTATCAGAGTGAATGGAAAAATGTCAATCGTCGTGTAAATCAAACATTTTTTTATAAGTGGTACCAATATTAGCTTCTAATACACAAGATGTATATCCTTGAACCAATTATTTTAAAATCGCACACAGAAGTTATAAAGAAAATGTTGCTGCTAATGGCAGCCTCGGTCAGCCATCAACTTGAGTTACTCAATGAGAGGGAGCAGCACTGAGCTAGCCTGCAACGTCACTTCCTGAAGTAGCTCAAAGTGCTCGTGTTATGTCTCCATGAGAAGCCATCTTAACTTTTTATGGCTGCAGGGGCATTATTGAGTGGCTCTGATTCAAGGTGCCCATTTCAAACGGCCTCGTACTCAATTCTTGCTCGTACAATATGCATATTATTATTACTATTGGATAGAAAACACTCTCTAGTTTCTAAAACCGTTTGAATTATATCTGTGAGTCAAACAGAACTCATTTGTCACAAACTTCCTGACCAGGAAGTGGAAAGTCTGAAATCGAGGCTCTGTTCTTCTTCCTGCCTATAAATGGGCATGATACGTATTAGTATACGTGCACTTCATAGACCTTCCCCTGGATGTCAAGAGGCTGTGAGAGAAGACATTTTGTGTTTACCTTGGTCTGAAGTGGAATACAGGCTCTTTGTATGACGTGTCCCTCATTTCCGGTACTCTGGGGAGCGAGAGGTGGACAGTGGAATTGCCTTCTGTTTAGCTGCCGTTATGGACGACTACTATCTCCGGCTTTGATTTTATTTGATACATGTGACCATATCATCGTAAAGTATGTTTTTTCAATATAGTTTAATCAGATTATTGAATTTTTTTCGGGAGTTTTGCCGTGTTCCGTTCTCTGACTTTGTTGACGATGGAGAGATCCGTGCCACTTGGCTAGTGCGCGTGCTAAATCAAGAGGGAAAGTTGCCGTTCTAAATCCAAACAACGATTGTTCTGGACAAAGGACACCTTGTCCAACATTCTGATGAAAGATCAGCAAAAGTAAGAAACATTTTATGATGCTATTTCATATATCTGTCGTACATGTGAACTAGTCGTGGGCGGTCAACGTTTGGGTACTCTAGCTATACCGAAGCCACATATCGTAATGAAGTTATTTTTAGAATTCTAACACTGCGATTTCATTAAGAACTAATGGATCTATCATTTCCTATACAACATGTATTTTTTAGTTATGTTTATGAATAGCTATTTGGTCAGAATATGTGTGTCAGAAAAAGTGTCAGGAGAAATCCGGACGTGGTGGGAAAAAGTAGCTAAGTTAGCACAATGTGTAACCATTGATTTCAGCTCTAAATATGCACATTTCCAAACAAAACATAAGTGTATGTATAACCTGATGTTATAGGACTGTCATCTGAGGAAGAAAATCAAGGTTAGTCAAAAATTATATATCTTTTGCTTGTTTGTTACAATCGCTTACTTTTGCTACTGGGAAATTGCTTGTGTTTTTGGCTATTGTGGTAAGCTAATATAACGCTATATTGTGTTTTCGCTGTAAAACACTTGATAAATCGGAAACATTGTCTGGAATCACAAGATGCCTGTCTTTCAATTGCTGTACACTATGTATTTTTCAGAAATGTTTTATGATGAGTATTTAGTTATTTGGCGTTGGTGTCTGTAATTATTCTGTCTGCTTTCGGTGCAATTTCTGATTGTAGCTGCAATGTAAACTATGATTTATACCTGAAATATGCACATTTTTCGAACAAAACATAGATTTATTGAATAACATGTTATAAGACTGTCATCTGATGAAGTTGTTTGTTGGTTAGTTTGGTTGGTTCTTGGTTAGTTAGGTTGGCTTTGTGCATGCTACCTGTGCTGTGAAAAATGTCTGTCCTTTTTTGTATTTGGTGGTGAGCTAACATAAATATACGTGGTGTTTTCGCTGCAAAACATTTTAAAAATCGGACATGTTGGCTGGATTCACAAGATGTGTACCTTTCATATGCTGTATTGGACTTGTTAATGTGTGAAAGTTAAATATTTAAAAAATATATATTTTGAATTTCGCGCCCTGCACTTGAGCTGGCTGTTGTCATAAGTGTACCGACGTCGGGCTTGCAGCCAGAAGAAGTTAAACAACTTAATTTTGCTTCAATGTGCTATTGAGTCTTTACATAGGAATGAATTGTGTCACATGATTAAAGACTTTGTCCATTCATACATACAGTGACTATCCAAAGCGATGTCTCTTCCAGGTAGGGGGAAATAGTCATAGCCGCATCGACAATGTCCACCACCCATTACTGGCTAGTAAATCACCAGTGATTGTTGTCTCAAAATGAAGATGTTATTTTTGAGTTTCCTACTTTGGAGGCAAACAGGGAGTTGGGCATAAGGTGAGTATACTTAACAAGTTTTACTAAGACAGACTTAACAAGTTTACTAAGACATAATTTGGCTGTATTTGAGAAGTGGAAAATCTATTTGTCAAAGAATTGCCACTTGTGCAAAAGGACGGGGCTAGACACAAAGTCTCAAAAGGATGCGGGTGTCATCGGAAATCGTGGACATGGGACAAAACAGTTTTGACCCACGTATTTATCGAAGTTGATATATTCGAATGGGCATTACAGTGGCTTGCGAAAGTATTCACCCCACTTTGCATTTTTCCTTACAACCTGGAATTGCAATAGATTTTTTGTGGGGTTTGTATCATTTGATTTACACAAATGCCTACCACTTTGAAGATGCAAAATATTTTGTATTGTGTGACAAACAAGAAATAAGACAGAAAACTTGAGCGTGCATAACTATTCAACCCCTAAGTCAATAGTTTGTTGTGCCACCTTTTTGCAGCAATTACAGCTGCAAGTCTCTTGGGGTATGTCTCTATAAGCTTGGCACATCTAGCCACTGGTATTTTTGCCCATTCTTCAGCAATCTTTAAGTCATACCACAGATTCTCATTAGGATTGAGGTCTGGGCTTTGACTAGGCCATTTCAAAACATTTGAATGTTTTCCCTTAAACCACTTGAGCGTTGCTTTAGCAGTATGCTTAGGGTCATTGTCCTGCTGGAAGGTGAACCTCCATCCCAGTCTCAAATCTCTGGAAGACTGAAATAGGTTTTCCTCAATAATTTCCCTGTATTTTGTGACATCTATCGCTCCTTCAATTCTGACCAGTTTCCCAGTCCCTGCCGATGAAAAACATCCCCACAGCATGATGCTGCCACCACCATGCTTCACTATGGGGATGGTGTTCTCGGGGTGATGATAGGTGTTGGGTTTGCACTAGACATAGCGCTTTCCTTGATGGCAAAAAAAGCTCAATTTTAGTCTCATCTGACCAGAGTACCTTCTTCCATATGTTTGGAAAGACTCCCACATGCCTTTTAGCGGACACCAAGCATGTTTGCTTATTTTTTTCTTGAAGCAATGGCTTTTTTTCTGGCCACTCTTAAGTAAAGCCCAGCTCTGTGGAGTGTACGGCTTAAAGTGGTCCAATGAACAGATACTCCAATCTCCACTGTGGAGCTTTGCAGCTCCATCAGGGTTATCTTTGGTCTCTTTGTTGCATCTCTGATTAATGCCCTCCTTGCCTGGTCTGTGAGATTTGGTGGGAGCCCTCTCTTGGCAGGTTTGTGGCGGTACCATATTCTTTCCATTTTTTAATAATGACTTAATGGAGCTCCGTGGGATGTTCAAAGTTTCTGATATTTTTTGAAAACCCAACCCTGATCTGTACTTCTCCACAACTTTGTCCTTGTCCGTGGAGAGCTCATTGGGCTTCATGGTGCCGCTTGCTTGGTGGTACCCCTTGCTTAGTGGTGATACCGACTCTGGGGCCTTTCAGAACAGGTGTATATATACTGAAATCATGTGACAGATCATCTGACAGTTAAATTGCACACAGGTGGACTTTATTTAACTTCTCTTGGACAGGGGGCAACATTTTCACGTTTGGATGAAAAGCATACCTAAATTCAACTGCCAGCTACTCATCCCCAGAAGATAAGATATGCATATTGTTAGTAGAGTTGGATAGAAAACACTCAGAAGTTTCGAAAACTGTTTGAATCATGTCTGTGAGTATAACAGAACTTATTTAGCAGGCGAAACCCCGAGGACAAACATACCGATTCTTTTTTTTTTGAGGTCACTCTCTTTTCAATGTATTTTCATTGGGAATAGAGATTTCTAATTGACCTTCTTGCAGCTCCTACCACTTCCACTGGATGTCAACGGTTTTTAGAAATTAGTTGAGGGTTTTTCCTTTGTGTAATGAAGAAGTACGGCCATTTTGAATCAGGGTCACTTGTTGTGTACTGTTAGATAGAGGGACGTGACCAGAAAGCATGCTACAGATTGTTTAATCCTGTATTGAACACAGATCATCCCGTCTTCAATTTTATAGATTATTTACGTTAAAAAATACCTAAAGTTGTATTACAAAAGTATTTTGAAATGTTTTGTCAAAGTTTACAGGTAACTTTTGAGATATTTTGTAGTCGTGTTTCACGAGTTGGAACCGATGTTTTTCTGGATCAAACGCGCCAAATAAATGGACATTTTGGATATATATCGACCGAATTAATCGAACAAATGGACAAGTTGTGATGTTTATGGGATATATTGGAGTGCCAACAACAGAAGCTCATCAAAGGTAAGGCATGAATTATATTTTTATTTCTGCGTTTTGTGTCTCGCCTGCAGGGTTGAAATATGCTTCTCTCTCTTTGTTTACAATGGTGCTAACTCAGATAATAGCACCGTTTGCTTTCGCCAAAAAGCCTATTTGAATTCTGACTTGTTGGCTGGATTCACAACCAGTGTAGCTTTAATTTGGTATCTTTCATGTGTGATTTAATGAAAGTTAGATTTTTATAGTAATTCATTTGAATATGGCGTCCCGCCTAAACTCAGATTTTGGGATATAAATATGAACTTTACCGAACAAAAAATACATGTATTGTGTAACATGAAGTCTTATGAGTGTCATCTGATGAAGATCATCAAAGGTTAGTGATTCATTTCATCTCTATTCATCTCTATTTCTACTCCTCTCTTTGGCTGGAAGAATGGCTGTGTTTTTCTGTGGCTATGTACTGACCTAACCTAATCGTTTGGTGTGCTTTCGCCGTAAATCCTTTTTGAAATCAGACATGTTGGCTGGATTCACAACAAGTGTAGCTTAATTTGGTGTCTTTCGTGTGTGATTTAATGAAAGTTGGATTTTTATAGTAATTCATTTGAATTTGGCACTCTACATTTTTACTGGCTTTTGGCCAAGTGGGACGTTAGCATCCCACATATCCCAGAGAAGTTAACTCATTTATGTGACTTCTGATGGTAATTGATTGCACCAGATCTTTAGGGGCTTCATAGCAAAGAGGGTGAATACATCTGCACGCAACACTTTTCAGTTTATTTTTTATTTTTATGTTTTGAAACAAGTTCATTTCACTTCACCAATTTGGACTATTTTATGTATGTCCATTACATGAAATCCAAATATAAATCTGTTTAAATTACAGGTTGTAATGCAACAAAAAGGAATAACGCCAAGGGAGATTAATGCTTTTGCAAGGCACTGTATAAACTATAAAGCATAGGAACAAAACCCATATAGGCTTTAAACACATAAACAAACACACAAGGCAGTGTTCTGTATGCCAGATCATAGCAGAGAGATCCCAAGTAGTTGTATTCTGTATCATGGCATTCCCATACCACTGTAGGTTACACCCTTTCTGTAAATGACCTTCAGTGCCTGCAACTTCTTCAACCACTGGAGGATGTGTGTGTGTGTGTGTGTGTGTGTGTGTGTGTGTGTGTGTGTGTGTGTGTGTGTGTGTGTGTGTGTGTGTGTGTGTGTGTGTGTGTGTGTGTGTGTGTGTGTGTGTGTGTGTGTGTGTGTGTGTCCTTTGACACCTCCTTCTCTAGGTCACAGAGCCTTAGGAGACATTGTGGAGGTCACTGTGATGTGAGACACTAATGGAGGACATGGGAATTTGAGAGGGAGAGAAAAGTAGAGAAAGATAGACAAAGAGAGAAAGAGAGCATGAGGGAAAATACAGAATTACTTACTAAACCTAGCATTCACACAACACAAAAACACATTCAATTCACTCTTCAGATGTTGGATCTTAAATTGACCCCTTTCGTCACAGGAGGAAAATAATCCTGTAGCAGGAGGCGTTGAATGAATATTTAATAACAAGAATTGCCACCAGGGGGCAGCTGGAAGCAGTGTTTGTAGGCTTTACAATGACTTAGAAAATAACTTAGAAAACAGGTCCACTGAACGTCAGTTCAAGTAGCCTATGCAATCCACTGGTTGTGAATCCAGGCAACATGTCAGATTTCAAAAAGGCTTTTCTGCGAAAGCATAAGATGCTATTATCTGATGATAGCACAATGTCAACAAAGAGAGAGTAGCATATTTCAACCCTGCAGGCGCAACTCAAAACGCAGATATAAAATATAAAACATGCATTACCTTTGACGAGATTCTTTTGTTGGCACTCCAATATGTTCCATAAACATGACAACTTGTCCTTTTGTTCGATTAATTCCGTCCATATATATCCAAATTGTCCATTTATTTGGGGCGGTTGATCCAGAAAAAAAAAAAAAAAAAATGCTTCCAATTTGCGCAAAGTCACTACAAAATATCTCAAAAATTACCTCTAAACTTTGCCAAAACATTTCAAAGTACTTTTGGTATTTGTAAACATTAATAATCGATCAAATTGAAGACGGGTCTATCTGTTTTCAATACAGGAGATCAACATACTAAGCTACTTTCTTTAGTCTTGCGCAACTCTCAAACAGTACACATGACGTTACTCTACTTCCTGATGGCCTTCTTCTTCATTGCACAAATGAATAACCTCAACCTATTTCCTAAGACTGGTGACATCCAGTGGAAGCAGTAGGAACTGAGAACAGAGTGATTAGAAATCTGGCTTCCCAATGAAAAATCATTGAACAGACAGTGACTTAAAAAAAAAATGTTATGTTTAGTCCTCTGGGGTTTGCCTGCTACATAAGTTCTGTTATACTTACTGATATGATTCAAACAGTTTTAAAAACTTTAGAGTGTTTTCTATCCATATCTACTAATAATATGCATATCTTATATTCTGGGGATGAGTAGAAGGAAGTTGAAATTGGGCACGCTATTATTCCAAAAGTGAAAAGTCTGCCCCCTATCCTAGAGAAGATTACATATAATTTACAGATTAGGATAGAAAACACTCCAAAGTTTCCAAAACTGTCAAAATATTGTCTGTGATTTTGCAGGCAAAAACCTGAGGAAATCTAACCCGGAAGTGATTTTCTTTTTTTTTTATCTGTGTTTCATTTCCCGTCTTTCTGGTATCAATCAGATTCCTTTTCCAATGGCTTCATCAGGCTGCGACCAGGCTTTAGACATAGTTTCATGTTTTTTATGTAAAAAAATGAGCAACATTTTTCAAAACTAGTCAGGTGTCCTTTGATTAGTTCCTGCGCGCGAGAGGGGTAGCTCTCCATTTTCTTTCTCTCTTTTATTGAATAGGTTACGGTCCGGTTGAAATATAATTGATTATGTATGTTAAAAACAACCTGAGGCTTGATTATAAAAAACATTTGACATGTTTCTATGAACATTACGGATACTTTTGGGAATTTTTATCGAACGGAACGAGGCTGTGGTTTTCTGAACATAACTCGCAACCCAAATGGCATTTTCTTGTTATAAAAGTAATATTTATCGCCTCCCGGGTGGCGCAGTGGTCTAGGGCACTGCATCGCAGCGCCAGCTGCGCCACCAGAGACTCTGGGTTCGCGCCCAGGCTCTGTCGCAACCGGCTGCGACCGGGAGGTCCGTGGGGCGACGCACAATTGGCCTCGTCCTGGTTAGGGAGGGTTTGGCCGGTAGGGATATCCTGGTCTCATCGCGCACCAGCGACTCCTGTGGCGGGCCGGGTGCAGTGCGCGCTAACCAAGGGAGCCAGGTGCACAGTGTTTCCTCCGAAACATTGGTGCGGCTGGCTTCCGGGTTGGAGGCACGCAGTGTTAAGAAGCAGTGCGGCTTGGTTGGGTTGTGTTTCGGAGGACGCATGGCTTTCGACCTTCGTCTCTCCTGAGCCCGTATGGGAGTTGTAGCAATGAGACAAGATAGTAATTACTAGCAATTGGATACCACGAAAATTGGGGAGAAAAAGGTGTAATTTTTTTTTTTTTAAATACATTTTAAAAAGTCATATTTTTCGAACAAAAATAACATTTATTGTGTAACTGGGAGTCTCGTGAGTGCAAACATCCGAAGATTACCAAAGGTAAGTGATTAATTTTATTGCTTTTCTGACTTTCGTGACCATGCTAATTTGGGGCTAGCTGTTCTAGCATTGATTGATACACTCACAAAAGCTTGGATTGCTTTCGCTGTAAAGCATATTTTCAAAATCTGACACAATAGGTGAATTAAGAACAAGCTAAGCTGTGTTTTGGTATATTTCACTTGTGATTGCATGATTATAAATTTTTTTAGTAATATTTTTGAATCTGATACTTTTGGGAATTTTCTTCTGCCTTTCAGGACCGGAACGAGGCTGTGGTTTTCTGAACATAACGCGCAACCCAAATGGCGTTTTTTTTTGTTATAAAAGTAATATTTATCAAACAAAAATAATATTTATTGTGTAACTGGGAGTCTCGTGAGTGCAAACATCCGAAGATTATCAAAGGTAAGCGATTCATTTTATGCATATTCTACGATCTGGGCCTGAGAAATAGTCCGTTTACCTTGGGAACGTTATTTAAAAATATATATATTCTGGCCCCTAGCATCAAGAAGTTAATGAAAGTTTCATTTTTATAATAGTTTTTATAGTAATTAATTTGAATTTGGCGCTCTGCATTTTCTCTGGCTTTTTGCCAACTGAGACAGTAGCATCCCGCCTAAACTCAGATTTTTGGATATAAATATGAACTTTACCGGACAGAACATACATGTATTGTGTAACGGGAAGTCCTATGAGTGTCATCTGATAAAGATCATTAAGGTTAGGGATTCATTTGATCTCTATTTCTGCTTTTTGTCTTTTTCTGTGACTTGGCTCTAACCTAAAATAATCATTTGGTGTGCTTTCGTCGTAAAACCTTTTTGAAATTGTACACTTTGGCTGGATTTACAACAAGTGTATCTTTAAAAAGGTGTAAAATACTTGTATGTTTGAGGAATTTAAATTATGGGATTTCTGTTGTTTTGAATTTGGCGCCCTGCAGTTTCACTGGCTGTTGACGAGGTGGGACGCTACCGTCCCACATATCCTAGTGAGGTCAACTGACCTATCGCGGTGAGTTTTCAAATGTCGGATGAAGTTAGATGTAGTTGCGGCAGCATTTTTTATGTTAAGTCCACAAGTTTTGCAAACAGAATTTTGTTTTTTGCCACTGCCATTATACTGCAGGTTCTTGTACCAAATGTAATAATGAAAGCCTCACCACCTGATGACATTGTTGTTGATTACGATTGTTGAGCTGTAGCACTACAAGTGACAGACAAATGACGCAGACTTTCTAGAATGCTTTTCAGCCCTCTGCATTAACACTTATATAGAAATATACTTTTCTAGAAATATACTTTTCTTTCTTTAAACATGCGTACAACATTGTGGAAAAATAATCACAGTCTAAACATTTTAAAATACCCACAATCCTCTAAAAACAGAGAGACTCACCAAGTTGTTGCAAGAACTTAAAATTATTAAGTATAGAGAAATATTATTTTTTAAATTACATTCAAACACCTAAAATTATTACTTAATTAAAAGTTTTCGATAAAATTAAAATAACAAATCATTGAAAGGACTTGCCTTCATTTTCAATAAGTGTATGTTGGTTGTATAATTCTGTAAATTTCAATTGACCCCAGATTTGTTTTTACAGTATGTGCAAAACACGAGAGCGGGGGTCCAGAAAGACAATTGCTCATTATTGATCTTGCCTCTTTTAACAAATCTACCGGGAGAGTTCTGCAAGCCTGCCGCTGTAATGCAACGTTGTCCCCTCTGCCCTCCTATGGGCTGCCGCTATGGAGGACGAGGCGGATGAAGCGTTTCGGTCAACCTCCCACCCTATAAAGCTATAATCGATGAGCCGTTTCCTTGTTTGTCTTTAAATGGCCCATTAAAGCCCACCGCCACAGACGCCTAGACAAAACACTGTCTGTTTGTTACGTCTGTTTGCTCTCTATCGTTTTGTTTATTTATTTGTTTTGGCTCTCCACCTGGCGTATGGCTCTCCACCTGGCATATATGTCTGATCGATCTGTTTGTTGCTCTCTCCCTATTTAATGGCCACGTTTGTTTCTACGTCAGTTCTATAAAGAGCTGAACATTATTGTGATTTTGTGCTAAAAAGAGGACTGTAAGATTAATTGGGGGCCTGGTGTAACGTCCTGATGAGGTGGTGGGCACCTGAAGGGGTTTCGTGGATTTAAACAATTGAAAATAGAAAATACCTATTGTTCTGTCTACCAATCTTACCAAAGACACTGTTTAGAGATGTGGCCACATTGACACATGGGCAGAGCCATGTGTCAATAGGGGGGATGGTAGAGCAGGTGGTAGAGCAGGTTAGGAAAGCACTTCGTAGTCATTCGTCATCCTCACAGACCATCGGAACCTAGAGTACATACGGACAGCGAGGAGACTGAATCGCGCCAAGCCAGGTGAGCACTTTTCTTCACCAGGTTCGACTTCACTACGAACTATCGCCCAGGTTCTAAGAACATCAAGGCCGATGCTCTGTCCAGTATCTACGATTCAGGGAGAGGTTCCTGTCCAGAGGGCACCCATAATCCCATCCTCCCAAGTCGTGGGTCCAGTGGTTTGGGACGTAGATGTGGACATCCGCCAGGCACCTCGGAATTCTCCACCCGAGGGCATCTATATTCCAACATGGATAAGGGATCGGCTGCTGACCTTGGCACACACAGCTGTCATCGCTGGACATCTAGGTATTTCTCGTACCATCCACTCCATCGCTGAGAAGTACTGGTGGTCCACCTTGGTGCAGGATGTCACTCGGTATGGCCCCGTGTGGCTCAGTTGGTAGAGCATGGCGCTTGCAATGCCAGGGTTGTGGGTTCGATTCCCACGGGGGGCCAGTACAAAAAAAGTATGAATGTATGTACTTGTAAGTCGCTCTGGATAAGAGCGTCTGCTAAATGACTTAAATGTAAATGTAATGTAATGGTATGTCAACTCCTGTTCCGTATGTGCTCAAACCAAGTCCCCCGGCTCCAGCAGGGAAGCTCCTGCCGCTTCCTGTGCCTTGGTCACATGTATCCATTGACTTTGTAACCAAACTTCCCCCCTCCTCCACTGGGTTGACCACCTTCCAGTGTGTTTTGGGTTTCCACCTGGCCCGGGGTCCATGGAGCTGTGGCTCCTGCAGTAGATGAGTGGTTCCATCATCAGAAGGAACAGGCAGACCGCCACTGCAGTGAGACCCCTGTGTTCCATCCTGAGGACTGCGTCTGGTTACTGGTGTGTAGCCTTATGGAATTGTCTCGTTACTGGTTTTGATTTATTAAACGATTCACCTGAACCTGCTTCCCGACTCACAGCTCCGTTATTACACAAACCAACATTTCCAGAACTCATAGTGATTTCAGGATGTGGAAGGTGTGAAAAATACAAAAATGTCTGTAACCAGCACTTTCAACTGGATTATTTTGAAACAAAAGTCTCAACTAATGGTGTTGATATGTCGTCAGACGTTGAAAATCAGAGATAGAAACACGAGTCTGAGACTCGGACTCGAGTCGTACTTCAGTAGCAAAGAACATGACTTGCGACTTGACTTAGACCCGTGATCAATTGACTTGAGACTTGACTTGGACTCTAGATGAGATACTCGTGAACAATGCAAGTCACGACTGGGATAAGTTTTAGCTGTTCATTCTGTCAGATAACTTGTAACACAGAGAAAGAAGTTTAAGAAGCTTGTTGTGTCATGAAGTGTAATGGAGCATGATGAATGGATATCAAAACCGATCAAGCAAATTGATGTTCAATGATGAGACAACCCATTCCAACCATCACCACTCTTTTAAGGACAGAACCAAATGCAGCATTCTGCAATGCTTGCAGTTCTACCTCCAGTTACTCCTGGTGGATTGAGCCCTGTGCTCAACAATGCCTAACAAAGCGGGATAAAATAGAAAATGATCAAATACATTAAACAATTTTAAATGTTTGTGAAACACTGATATTTTGGTTTAATAAATATTTGTATCACATATTTAATCATTTTATCAGTAAATCCAACACATCTGTATGGCTATTATTCCCTGGGCTGAAAAACACAAGACATTACATATGTACATTTGTTGCCTTTATTTTTTTAAAGTAGATTCAACGCTTACATTTTTTACAGTGCATGGGAGGGCGGTCACACAGTAATGAGCTAGGTTGTTGGTGTGCGTGTGTGTGTGCGCATGTGCGTTCAGAGGCTCAGTGGGACACACACCGAGAGGATGAGTGTGACGTGGCCAGGAAAACAAAGCAACACAGCTAAGAACAGGCAAAAGGGCATCGAAAGCAGTTCCACTTCCTCTAATCAACAGTAGCTTATTAGCATCAGGTTCAGATCTCAAGGAGCAGTGTATTTAGAACAAACTGAGTTCTACTTAGCATTTTTTTGTCACACTTATTTCAAGAACATGCAGCATTGGTGCTGGATTTATAGCCTACATAATTTGTAAGAGCTAGCACAAGGGCACAGGTAGCATAAGCATGTTCCACACTGCAAAATCAACACACAGTGTCACACTTCTGAACAGCAGCAGTGATGCATAGACATACAGCACAAAAATGCATTGTGACAAATCTTTGCGCCTGCACAGTTGTCAAAAGTGTCTTGGAACCAGTAGTTCACACTTTATTTCTCTGCCTTCTTGAAATATGCAGTTCATTTTCAGTCTTCCTCTATAGTCTTGAAGCTGTAGCTCACTCTCCCTCTTCCTCTGTGGTGTTGGAGGCAGAAGTTCATTCTGCCTCTTCTTCTGTGGTCTTGGAGGCAGCTGTTCACTCTTCCTCTTCCTCTGTTGTGTTGTAGTTACTGTACAGGCTGTGATGGGAGAAGTCATCCCTTGGACCTCAGCAGAAGCAGATGGGAGAGCGTCTGAACTCAATCAACCTATCGATCTGAACAGGGTAATATGTGTGCTGCTGCTCGGGTGTAGCAGCTCACTCTAGGCTATACCTCCCTGACCCTCCATGTCAACCTGAGAGAGATCGAGAGAGCGAGAGAGAAGGGATGGAAAGGGAGGGAGATGAGGGAGACAGAAAGAGAGAGGTTACCATGGAAACCACTAGTCTAACTTCATCCCAGCATCTCTATTTCTCCTCCCTCCTCTCCTCCGTCTCTTCCTTCCTTCCTTCTTTACAGCAGCAAGCAGACAGAGAGAGAGATACACCAGCTCCACTTGCAGCTGCAATGTGTGAATCTTTATGAGTGCCCGTGAGAGAAAGTAATAGATATGTTGAAAAGCTTTGCGGGATGGAGATGCACTCTGCCTTGGTTGGCTTGATGTGCCGGCTCCGTAGTTGTCTTGCTGGGAGCCTAATGAGTGAGACATGGCCGGATTAAGTGACAGGGTAGCGGCAGTCTCGGATGACTCTCAGTCGCTTTAGGCTCTGATAGGCACCCAATTTGGGAGCCCTCCCTCTCGCTCGGGAGGGTGGCATAAGGCAGGAGGGATAGGGATGTGTGTGTGCTTGAGAGTGGAGGGAAGTGAGACAGAGTGGAAGAGTGTGTATTTGTCTGTAAAAGGATTCTGAGTGATTCAAAAAGATAGCAAAATGCCTGATAAGGTGTGTGTGTGTGTGTGTGTGTGTGTGTGTGTTTGTGTGTGTGTGTGTGTGTGTGTGTGTGTGTGTGTGTGTGTATATTTCAATCTTTGGCGCACAAGCAAGGGTGTCATGCACCACAAATAATCTGAGGGGGCACAAAGTATGTGACGGAAGCATTTTTTGTCCTGCAATCTGGAGCCATATTCATCATGCTTAATTCTATTTGCACATCTACACATACCTCTTGAGCTGTCTGTATCCTCCTGACTGGTGGTTCTTTTTTAAAACTTGTTTGGGATAAGGGGCAGCATTTTCACTTTTGGATGAATAGCGTGCCCAGAGTTTACTGCCTCCTACTCTGTCCCAGATGCTAATATATGCATATTATTAGTAGTATTGGATAGAACACACGCTGACATTTCTAAAACTGTTTGAATGATGTCTGTGAGTATAACATAACTCATATGGCAGGCAAAAACCTGAGAAAAAATCCAAACAGGAAGTGGGAAATCAGAGGTTTGTAGTTTTTGAACTCACCTCTATCGAATACACAGTGGGATATGAGTTATTTTCACGTCCTAAGGCCTCCACTAGATGTCAACCGTCTTTAGAACGCGGTTTAAGGCTTCTCATATGAAGGGGGGCTGGATGGGAGCTGTTTGACTAAGGGGTTCCATTGCTTTTCTACAGACAATGGAATTCTCCGGTTGGAACATTATTGAACTTTTATGATAAAAACATCCTAAAGATTGATTCTATACTTAGTTTGACAATTTTATTTTTGTTTGTTTACCAAACGCCCTAACAAAAGAAGATATTGGACATAAATGGACATAAATGATGGACATTATCGAACAAAACAAGCATTTATTGTGGAAATGCGATTCATGGGAGTGCATTCTGATGAAGATCATCAAAGGTAAGTGAATATTTATAATGCCATTTATGAATAATGTTGACTACCCAACATGGCGGATATTTCTCTGGCTGGTTTGGGCTCTGACCGCCGTTCTCAGATTATGCTTTTCCGTAAAGTTTTTTTTAAATCTGACACAGCGGTTGCATTAACCTTTCACGAGCCTCTACCCCGGGTCCGGGAGCACACAATAAATCGTTATATTAGCATACCACATGTGCAAACGTTACCAGAGCACTGATTCTAGCCAAAGAGAGTGATAACGTAATCATCGCCAAAATATATTCATTTTTTCACTAACCTTCTCAGAATTCTTCCGATGACACTCCTGTAACATCATATTACAACATACATCTAGAGTTTGTTCGAAAATGTGCATATTTAGCCATAAAAAAACGTAGTTATACAATGACAATACTAGCAAAACTAGCCTGAAAATGTCGGTCGCCCTCTTTCACAGTAATCTTGTCTCATGGATATCTATTCATAAACTTGACTAAAAAAATATAAGTTGGACAGCTATCGAAAGACAAATTAGTTCTTTATGCAATCGCGGAATTACATTTCTAAAATTATCCTTAGTGTGCAATACAGGGTTCGCCAAGCGAAGCTATAGCAAACAAGATGGCGGAACGTGCGTTTAACATTTTTCTACAGAACAACGATTTATCATCTTAAATATTTCTTACTATGAGGTTATCTTCCATCAGTATCTTGGGCAATGTATCCTTTCTTGGGTCTAATCTTCATTTGGTCGAAAGATGTCCTCTGTCCTTCGAAATGCCCACTAACGTTCGACCGGGACCCCGAAATGTGCCCGGTGCTTGAAAGTGCATAACAAAGCAATGCCTCAAAATCGCACTAAACGGATCTAAATTGCTATAAAACGGTTCAAATTAACTACCTTATGATGCTGTTAACACCTATAACGGGTAAAAACATGACCAGAGAAATATTACTGGCTAAACAACAGGTTGGAAGGAGGCGAGTCCGATGTTCTTCTCGCGCAAGACGCAGGCAGCAAAGGGAAGCTACTTCCGGTATTTGGTGGTTTATAGAGGGACTGATTGCGCAATCGACACCATTCAAATCGTCATCACGCACTGACATCCAGGGGAAGACGTAAGAAGTGTCTGTTTCTCCATAGCGTTTACGCAGACCTTTAAACTGACTCCAGATCAGGTGCCAAGATGTCTGAAATCTGACTCCCTATCATGAAAAGTGCTGTAGATTGAGTTCTGTTTCACTCAGAGACAAAATTCCAACGGCTATAGAAACTAGAGAGTGTTTTCTATCCAATAAAAGTAATAATATGCATATTGTACGAGCAAGAATTGAGTAGGAAGCCGTTTAATGTGTAGAGGAAATTATGCTAATGCGAAACAGCACCCCCTATAGTTGCAAGAAGTTAGGGAGAAGTGTATCTAAAGTTCCATGTATAATAGTTGTATTTTCATCAAGAGTATTTCTGTGAATTCATGTGGCTCTCTGCAATATCACTGCATGTTTTGGAATTACTGAATGTAACACGCCAATGTAAAATAAGATTTTTGGATATAAATATGAACTTTACCGAACAAAACATACATGTATTGTGTAACTTGAAGTCCTATGAGTGTCATCTGATGAAGATCATCAAAGGTTAGCGATTCATTTTACCTCTATTTGTGCTTTTTGTGACTCCTCTCTTTGGTGGGAAAAATGGCTGGGTTTGTATGTGACTCGGTGGTGACCTAACATAATCGTTTGTGGAGCTTTCGCTGTAAAGGATTTTTGAAATCAGACACTTTGGCTGGATTAACGAGAATTGTATCTTTAAAATGGTGACTAATACTTGTATGTTTGAGAAATTAGATTTATGAGATTTCTGTTGATTTTGTATTTGGCTCCCTGCAATTTTATTGGCTTTTGGCGAGGGGTTCCACTAGTCCTAGACAGGTTTTAACACTGAACAAAGAGGCTACAATCAAAAGTCATAGACAGGTTCAATTAAATTAAATATGCTTCTCTGCTAAAATCAGTCTAAACGATTGAAAGGAATGTGAGTCTTATTCAGTACATGTAGTTATTGCATGCTTTTCTTGCCACAAGGCATCCCAGCTAAAATACATAGTTATAGACAAGCTACCTACTCTTACTTGATTGATAGCCTGAAATGGCTTATTGGTACAGTAGCTAGTTAAACGGTTGGAAGATTGGGAACAGTGGAGGCTGATGAGGGGAGGACGGCTCATAAGAATGGCTGGAACGGAGTTAATGGAATGGCATCAAACACATGGGAACAACGTGTTTCAGATTTCCTATTGCTGCAGGATTATTTTCCTGCTGTAGCAAAATTAAGGTGGCTAGTATTTCAGAGAAATTACAACAAAACACTGAAGTTTTTCTTTTTCTTTTACAGTACATATCTGAGGGGGCTAATCTTACTGGACAAGCATGTGCCCAAGATTGAAATACACACATTTGTTATTTTTCAACATATTTCTCCATTGTTCTCATTTTTCCTTCCTCTTTTTCCTCTCTCTCCCTCTCTCTTTCGCTCTGTCTCTCATGTGAGAATATCATTCCCATGTTCCCCATTAGCTTCTCAAATCGCAGTGACCTCCATAAGGTTTCTTAAGGCCCTGTGATCTAGAGAATGAGGTGTCAAAAGACCCATTTAGACCCCCCCCCCCACCCCACACACACACACACACATACACACATACACACACTCCACCCATTCCACTCATACACAGATAAACAGCGCACATATTATGCAAAAGGGTAAAGGCCCACCACATGATGCGAATCCACTAAATTGTATGTACTGTTTAATTGGTCTGCTCAAATCAATAATGGGTGTAAAAAAAATCTATAGTTGCAGTTTCACGGCTGAGTCGGAAAGGGAGAAAGAGGAGTTGAGGCAGTCCAGGAATCGATAGCCAAAGCGCTCTCCGATTACACACTGTACACACACATTCATTGCTCCCTCAACCTCCCTCCTTCTACCGTTCCCCCTTCTCCATTCTTTACCTCCTCCCTCATTCCTAATCCGCCTCGCTCTTCACTGTAACTGATAGCTAGATTCTGTTGAACATGAAATTAGAGCTTGACTCCTCCTCGTAGAGAGAAAGTGAGAAAGACAGGAAGACGGTAGAGAGTGAGAGAGAAAGACAACGGAAGAAAGAAAAAGACAGAAATGGAGAGAGAGAGAGAGAGAGAGAAAGAGAGAGAGAGAGAGAGAGAGAACGAAAGGGAGAGACAAAAAGAGAGAAAAGACAGGTGAAAAGGAGAGAGAGCGGGAGGGAGCGAAAGAGAGAGTGAAAGAGAGAGAGAAAAATATGAAAAAAGAGTGTCTGAACTGTAACCCAGGGGTCTTTTAAGATAAGAGCCCGGTGTTTAAAACCTGTTTGGGCTGCAAGCCCCCAGTCGGGATCAATATGACAACAGCCACTTCAAGTGCAGGGCGCGAAATTCAAAATCTATTTTTTTTTTATATTTAACTTTCACACATTAACAAGTCCAATACAGCATTTGAAAGATAAACATCTTGTCAATCCAGCCAACATGTCCGATTTTTTAAATGTTTTACAGAGAAAACACCACATATATTTATGTTAGCTCACCACCAAATAAAAAAGTGGACAGACATGTAGCAGCAGCCCAAGTAGAATTCAAGTAGCATGCACAAGCCAACCTAACTAACCTAGAACCAACCTAAACAACCTAGAAAAAACTACCTCAGATGACAGTCCTATAACATGTTACACAATAAATCTATGTTTTGTTCATAAAATGTGCATATTTTAGCTATAAATCAGTTTTACATTACTGCTCCCATCATAGCTACATCATAGCTACAGTCTGAAATCGCACGGGAGTAGCCAGAGAAAATACAGACACCAACGTCAACTACTAATTACACCTCATAAAACATTTCAGAAAAACACATGGTGGATAGCTATTGAAAGACAAAGATCGTGTGAATAGAGCCAATATTTCCGATTTTTGAAGTGTTTTACAGCGAAAACACAATATATCGTTATATTAGCTTACAACATTAGCTAGCATACGGCAGCATTGATTCTAGTCAAGCGCTAGCATAGCACAGTTCGACAGATATATGAAAAAGCATCCCAAATTGGGTCCTTATCTTTGTTGATATTCCATCAGAATGTTGTAACGGGGTCCATTGTCCAGTACAGTCTTTAGTTGGGTTCCAGAATGAACTATTTCCCTCTTTGGTTAGCAAGCACAATGGCCGTGCGGCGCTAATCTCTCTTTCTTCAAAAAATTCTTCCGGCGCATCACGTCTAAAGTCCAGAATAAATTGCAATAATATAATTAAAGTATATTGAAAAAACATACTTTAGGATGATGTTGTGACATGTATCAAATAATATCGTAGCCAGAGGTCATATTCACCTTTAACGAGCGTATTCCAGGAGCCGAGTCCAGGTTCTTCCTCGCGCCCAGAAATTTTTTTTAACTGCGCAGGTCTCACAAGAAGATGTTGTGTTCAGTCCCTGGAAGAGATATTCGACTGCTTTTTGCTCTCACTTCCGCATTACACCCAGATGAAGGCGTGTGACGTGTTTCTACGGTCCTAAGTGACATGACCTTTTATAGACAAGGTCTTAAAGAGAGACATCGCATTTTGGAAATCTCAATTCTGGATAGGAAATGGGCTGTAAAAATAGTTCTGGTCAACTTAGAGAAATAATTCAAACGTTTTTAGAAACTATAGACTGTTTTCTATCCAATGGTAGTAAATATATGCATATTGTAATTTCTTAAGAGGCCGTTTGAAAATGTGCGCATATTTTCCAGTTTTTTCAATATTCACCCTGCAGCCATAAGAGGTTTTAAGACACATAGATTTAACATTTGACGGCAGGTAGCCTAGCGCACTGAGAGCACTGGGACAGTAACCGAAAGGTTGCTGGTTTGAATCCCCGAGCTGACTAAGTGAAAAAAATCTGTTTGTTTGCCTTTGAGCAACCTTACTTGTCTACTAAATGACAAAGTTGTATGGCGAAATTTAATTGTGCAAAAGGCTCAAAGTTGAGTCCTAATCCCTCTGGCTATCTGAAAGGATTAAATGAAAAGAGAGATTAGATCATATGGTGAGCTTCCCTCTGACACACTAAATATGATTAGAGAGTGACAAATAAACATAACATGCTGATGTATTAAGTAGATATACTATTGCATGGTGGTCATTATTTTGGAATGGGGTCTTGGTGATGTAAACCACAACAATGGGACCCTGCTGTCATTTAGTCTGTCATTTTAACAGACTCCACCAATACACGCACACATGGGCACACACACACACACACACACCCCTCCATTCTCTCCTCAGGGAGGCCTCAGATTACCTCTCTCAGTCATATGCTTTAATTCAATGCGTCACTTCTCTTTATAACCCTGCAATTGGTATTCGGCAAATTTTCGCCAAAGCTTTATCAAATGGCTCTTAAATGATTTACTTTAGAGGAATGTTTAATATTTCATGTTGTTGACACACACACGGCGGAGGCAAGATGAATAAGCCATCCTTGGACGGACCACTCGCTTTAAATTACACGGCCTGCTTCTGAATATTAATGGCAGAAATGCTTTTAATTAGGTTCCGGGTGCCACAGACAATAAAGAGGAACGATAGAACTGGAGGAAGAGGACTCGAATGAGAAGACTAATGATGAAATGACAGATTGTCTTTCTTCTCTTAATTCGAGCGGTGAATGAAAGGGGGAAGAGAGAGAGTAGACGGTTAATGCGACGTGTGTGAATTGAACATTTTTAACATGTAGCCCCTGCTCTGATGTTACGGCCTGTTATGTCTGTGATTTCTTGTTGTTTCCAAACCAGACACTATCTCTCTCTTTCTCAGGCTTTCTGTGTCCTCAATTGAACTACCAGCCTTAAAAGAGGCTGTCATTTATTTACCTTCTGACTTCACATCTTTACAACGTATCTGATAGCCGTCTCTCTCTCCCTTTTCTTCTCTCTTTCTTTTCGCCACATCTCTCTCCACGTCATTATCAAACATGACCACCAAGCTGAATGACACATATTCAAATCAGCCTGCCCCTCTCTACATACGTAATTGCATTAAATCATTTAAATCAAACACCACTAGCTGAGACGTTGCTGCAGGCCCTGCATCCATTTCAATGGCTACTGCAAATGCAAGTGCATTTAAACATAGTTCCTAATTTTTGATATCACTGAGCTTTTGTATGACTCTCCATAAATAGGCAGATTAACTAGCTATATTATTACAATTGCTGTGACAGTGATACAATATACTGAACACAAATATAGATTCAACATGTAAAGTGTTGGTCCCATGGTTCATGAGCTAAAATAAAAGATCCCGGAAATGTTCCATAAGCACAATAAACGTATTGCTCTAAAATGTTGTGCACAAATTTGTTTACATACCTGTTAGTGAGTGTTTCTCCTTTGCCAAGATAATCCATCCACCTGACAGGTGTGGCATATCAAGAAGCTGATTGAACAGCATGATCATTACACAGGTGCACCTTGTGATGGGGACAATAAAAGGCCACTCTAAAATGTGCAGTTTTGTCACACAGAACAATGCCACTGATGCGTCAAGTTTTTAGGGAGCGCGCAATTGGCATGCTGACTGCAGGAATTTCCAGCAGAGCTGTTGCCAGATAATGTTATGTTCATTTCTCTGTTAAAGTCACCTCCAACGTTGTTTTAGAGAATTTGTCAGTACGTCCAACCGGCCTCAAAACTGCAGACCACGTGTAACCATGTCAGCCCAGGACCTCCACATCCGGCTTCTTCACCTGCGGGATCGTCTGAGACCAGCCATTCAGACAGCTGATAGAACTGTGGGTTTGTACAACCAAATAATTTCTGCACAAACTGTCAGAAAACATCTCAGGGAAGCTCATTTGTGTGCTCGTCGTCCTCACCAGGGCCTTGACCTGACTGCAGTTCGGCGTTGTAACCAACTTCAGTGGGCAAATGCTCATTTTCAATGGCCTCTGACATACTGGAGAAGTGTGCTCTTCATGGATGAATACCGGTTTCAACAGTACAGGGCAGATGGCAGACAGCGTAGATGGCATCGTGTGGGCAAGCGATTTGCTGATGTCAACGTTGTGAACAGAATGCCCCATGGTAGCCGTGGGGTTATGGTATAGGCAGGCATAAACTAAAGACAATGAACACAAATGCATCTTATTGATGACAATTTGAATGCACAGAAATACTGTGATGAGATCTGAGGCCCAATGTCGTGCCATTCATCCGCCGCCATCACCTGTTTCAGCATGATAATGCACCGCCCTTTGTTGCAAGGATCTGTACACAATTCCCGGAAGCTGAAAATCCCCCAATTCCTCCATGGCCTGCATACTCACCAGTCACCCATTAAGCATGTTTGGAATTTTTCGGATCGACGTGTACCGCAGCGTGTTCCAATTCCCGCCAAAATCCAGTAACTTTGCACAGCCATTTAAGAGGAGTGGGACAACATTCCACAGGCCACATTCAACAGCCTGATCAACTCTATGCAAAGGAGATGTGTCACGCTGCAAGAGGGAAAATATGGTCCCACCAGATACTGACTGGTTTTCTGATCCACGCTCCTACCTTTTTTTAAGGTATCTGTACTCCCAGTCATGTGAAATCCATAGATTAGGGCCTAATTTATTTATTTAAATTGACTTATTTCCTTATATGAACTGTTACTCAGTAAAATCTTCGAAATTGTTGCTTGTTGCATTTATATTTTTGTTCAGTGTAGTTTAGAACATTTTAACAAAGCAGTGGCTATCTCCTGCAAAACTCCTGTGCAGCGATGTCGTTTGCCAGTGCAGTGACTTGATCAGCTGCTTAGCTGTTGTAGCCAGCCATCTTACTGACATAGCTAGCTCTACTGTTACTGGCATAAAAAGCTTGCTTAGCTTGTTTAAATTACCTGGAAGTTGTAAGC
The DNA here is from genome assembly GCF_029448725.1 of Salvelinus fontinalis. Lineage (NCBI taxonomy): Eukaryota > Metazoa > Chordata > Actinopteri > Salmoniformes > Salmonidae > Salvelinus > Salvelinus fontinalis. Next base: position 995,008 of record NC_074700.1, on the reverse strand, counting down.
ATGCAGCCCCAAAATTAGGAGGGACTGTTATCAGAAATTGGTCTGTAGATCGTCATGTTTCTCCATGATCGCTAACTTTACTTTGTATCGTTGTGTCAGCTGAGCACAGCAGCGGCAGGCTACTGCAATGACTCGATGCAAAACAGCCTCTTCATGAAAACTCAAAATAATGTTAGCATAAGCACTAAAGCTTGCTAGCTAGCTTTTGTTGGAAGCGTTCAACATTATGTTTGCAGCACTAAGTAGGTAGCTGGTTGGTTAGCAGCATTGTTTTAATGACTGGCTCAGCTAGCAATCTATGTTGGTCAGATTTATGCTAGCTTTCATGCCCATTGTCACACTTCAGAAATAATGCCTAGTCAGCACAAACATCCTTATCTAGATGTAAAATGGAGTGACACCAAAAAAACATAAACATTATTGACAGATTTAGTGTTTAAATTTAGATTTATTTTGACGGTTTTCAGGCATAAATGGGCTTCAGCAGACAATGTCACACAGGTGATATTTTTGAATGTTTCACAGCATATTGCATTAAAAAAAATGTTGTTATAACTTTTACAATTGGTAGTTACGGTCTTGTCTGATCGCTGCAACTCCGGTACGGACTCGGAAAAGGCAAGGTTGAGAGCCATCCGAAAAATGACCTAACCAAGCCGCACTGCTTCTTGACACAATGCCCACTTAACCCGGAAGCTAGCCATACCAATGTGTCAGAGGAAACATTGCACACCCGGCCCGCCCAGGAGTTGCTAGATCATGATGGGACAAGGACATCCCTGCCGGCCAAACCATCCCCTAATCCCTAACGGACTGCGGACCGTCGCTGGAGACTCCGGACTGCAGACCTTCTCTGGAGGCTCCGGACTGGGGACCGTCGCTGGAGGCTCCGGACTGGGGACCGTCGCTGGAGGCTCCGGACTGGGGACCGTCGCTGGAGGCTCCGGATTGCGGACCGTAGCTGGAGACTCCGGACTGGGGACCGTCGCTGAAAGCTCCGGACTGGGGACCTTTGCCGGAGGCTGGGACTGGGGACCATCGCCGGAGGCTCCTTGCTCCGGATTTTCACTGCAGGCTCCGGGCCATGGATCATCACTGGAGGCTTTGTGCCATGGATTATCACTGGAGGCTTCGTGCCATGGATCATCACTACAGGCTCCGGGTCATGGATCATCACTGGAGGCTTCGTGCCATGGATCATCACTACAGGCTCCGGGCCATGGATCATCACTGGAGGCTTCGTGCCATGGATCATCACTACAGGCTCCGGGCCACGGATCATCAGTGGAGGCTGCGTGCCTTGGATCATCACTAGCGGCTTCGTACGTGGAGCCGGAACAGGTCTCACCGGACTGAGGAGACGTACTGGAGGCCTGGTGCGTGGAGCTGCCACAGGGCTTACCAGGCTGGGGAGACATACTGGTGGCCTGGTAAGTGGAACCGGAGCAGGTCTCACCGGACTGGGGAGATGTACTGGAAGACTGGTGCGTGGAACAGGTACCGGATACACTGGGCCGTGGAGGCGCACTGGAGGTCTCGAGGGTAGAGCTGGCACAACCCGTCCTGGCTGGATGCCCACTTCCGCCCGGCAAATGCGGGGCGCTGGTACAGAGCGCACCAGCCTGTGAATGCTCACTGGAGACACCGTGCCCATCACCGCATAACACAGTGCCTCACCAGTCACACACTCCCCATGGTAAGCACGGGGAGTTGGCTCAGGTCTAAACCCTGACACCGCCAATGTCCCGTGTGCCCCCCCCCCCCAAAAAAATGCGGCCTGCCTCTCGTGCTTGCTTTGTTGGTATAACTGGTCGTAATGTCGCCGTTCCGCTTTCGCTGCCTGCATCTCCTCCTTCGGACGCCGATACTCCCCGGCCCCTGTCCAGGGTCCTGCTCCCTCCAGGATTTTCTCCCAGGTCCAGTCCTCCTGACCACGCTGCTTGGTCCGTTGGTGGCGGGATCTTCTGTTGTTGGAATGAGATCAAGGTGCAGCGTGGTAGGTGTACATTTTCCTTTAATTTTAAATGTTCCACCAAAAACGATAAACAACTCAACGAACATAAAGCTAGTGCAAACACATGCAACACAAAAAGACAAGATCCCACAACAGAAAGTGGGACAAAGGGCTGCCTAAGTATGATCCCCAATCAGAGACAACGATAGACAGCTGCCTCTGATTGGAAACCATACTCGGCCAAGAACAAAGAAATAGACAACATAGAATGCCCACCCCAAATCACACCATGACCTAAATAATAGAGAAATAAAACAGCTCTCTAAGGTCAGGGCGTGACAGTAAGTGCCTTATTACGTTAGAATTGTTTCTGTATGTCGTGTTATGCCGTTTCTACAGTAGCTCACTGTGTGTATGGAGCAAAATACATTTCTGTATATTCCTTATAACCGCGGACCCGCAAGGTAACGATACTCATTTCATAAACTTTATGGTGTTATATTCAATCGTGCTTATGTAGCTAGCTACATTCTTCTATTAGCTCTGTAAAACAATGCTAATTGCATCAGAGAAGTATTAGCTTGTGTTGTATTTTGAAGCTACCCTGGTCTTATGACTCCCAAGTGGTGCAGCGGTCTACGGCATTACATCTCAGTGCTAGAGGCGTCACTACAGACACTCTGGTTCGAATCCAGGCTGTATCACAACTGGCCGTGATTGGGAGTCCCATAGGGCAGCGCACACTTGGCCTCATGTCATCCGAGTTTGGCCGGTGTAGGACATCATTGTAAATAATAATTTGTTGTTAAATGACTTGGCTAGTTAAATGAATAAAACATATATGACCATGGTTTGTTTTCATTTGGCCTATTTAGCATAGCTCTGTTCTGCCTTGCCCCTTTGTGGAGCTCAAAAGTTAGTTTCTTACTGTTATTACTGAATTTTGTGATTTTGTCTATGCAATATACTATTTTTACAGCAGTGTTTATTATGTTACTACTTTGTAATATTGTTTTATTGCTATATCCTGATATTGTATTCTAATTTCTAATAATTTCTCTTTATTCTGTACTTTCAGAAACCACAAACACTATTTGCCAATATCATAACTGGAACTGGAGCTGGACATCTTTGGAGCTGAAGATTGAGGCCATCTTTTGTGTGCTAGCGTACACTCCTTAGCAGTTTTACAGGATGAAAACACAGCAGGAAAACACACAGGCCAATATGTAATAGTCGTCTATTTTATGGCAGTATTGGTGGTGGTTGGTTGAACAACAACAACAAAAACATATTTTACTAGAGGAAAAAAAACTGAGTGTGCGTAACCCATATTTAATATTCATGCAGTGACTGAACAACAACTGCATTTCCACCCCCCCACCTCTAAAGGCATAGTATCATGGCAGGTCACCTGTCAAGTCACCTGTCAGATCAGTCCGTTACTAATTGCTGCAGATGTGCTCAAGAGTGCTTATGATACTCCACAAAGCATGGTGAAATACATAGAGGTGTATCACAAGCTAAACACATGTATTTTGTCATCTTCCTCTGCTTCCTTCTCCTGGTGCCAGACAGGCAGACTTTGCAGTTCCTCCGTGTGCGACTACCTTGAGCAGCAGTTTGAGGGACTTTGCAGGGAAAATGCCGTGCAGTGAGGCATAGGGGATTGTCCACAGCAGGATGACCCACAGTGGATGGGCGCCTAGGGGTGTGGTGCTCCTCCAGCAGTTCTCTCATGAGGTTCTCTCTGTACTTTTGGTAGGCAATTACTTTACCTATGAGGTAGTGTGGAGGATGAGGGAAGGGAGAGGATGATGAGGCAGTGGTAAGGTGGGTGAGATATTGTCACTATAATTGCATAATGGAACTGTATGTGATTTGTATGTGAACTGTACGTCCAATTACAAAAAATACCTTGTTCAGTAATCATCTCACCTGTTAGCTGGCGGTGAACTATGTGGCCATTGAGGGCAGCAGTGTTGATCAGATGGAAAAATACCTTCTTGTACCACTTGGTCTTTTTCAGAGTGCATTCCACAAAGCTGTTTATCATGTCCGCCTTATCCACTACCCCCATTTTGAGGTTATAGTTAAGCACGCAGTGTGGTTTGATTTTTCACTCTCCCGTCAGGTGGTTCTTCCCTGTGGCCGACATGGTTGTTGTATGGACAGTGGAGAGGACATGGACATCTCGTTTGTCATGCCACTTTACTGCCTGCCGTTGTCCGTTCTCCTTGAACTCCACCTCCCCTCTCTGCATCTTCCTGCATCCAAATGCCGGCATCCCCTTCCTGTTTGACCTGACTGTTCCACAGGCCCCTGTGCTGTTGGAGAATAGATGCTGGAAGAGTGTGGGACTGCTGTACCAATTGTCCACATACAAAGTGTGTCCTTTGCCGAGATGAGGAGCCAGCATGGTCATCACCACGGACCCGGACACCCCAAGCCCCTCATAATGTTTGATGTCAGTGGTGGACCCTGTGTAAACTATAATGTCCTGGACAAATGTTATCTTCACATCGAACATGACAAAGAACTTGACCCCAAACCTGTGCCTTTTGAAGTGAATATATTGACGGAACGCCAGCCTACCATTCCATAACATCAGGGACTCATCAATGCATAGGTCCTTGCATGGCACAAAGACCTGACCAAATGCTGATGTCAGGCTGGTAAGAACATGTATTATTTTGTAAAACGGGTCGTTTAGGATGGCAGTAGCATTGTTGACAAAATGCAGGCAGCGCAGCAGAACTAGGAAGCAGTCTTGGGAAAAAAGGGTGGCAAAGAAGAGAGTTGCAAACATAGGATCTCCAGTATTCTCTTAGGGAGTTCTTCTTTACTATCCCCATGAGAAGGACTGTCACCAGTAAGGTATACGTTTCACTACTTGTGATTGTCACCCATTTAGCGAGTTTCCATTTCACTACTGGCTCTCTCTTCTCTTGTAGCTCCAAGGCATAGCAATTGCTCTCCTCTACTATGTCTCCCACCAGCTCCTCTGTCAGAAACAACTTGAAGCACTCTGCCTCAGATGGAAATGGCAAGGGGCGTTGCACTCCAGACTGGACCAAAGATGTTATAACTAAATGAGGTGAATCAGGGTTCACTCATTTTTTGAGAACTTCCGGAAGTGAATTTTGGGATGTGAACGATGGTAGACAACACACCCACTTCAACATTCATACTATAAACAGACCAAACTCATCTTGTTGTCTCTTATTATCTTTGGTTTCTGTGAGAGAAAAAAAGCATAGCGGTGCACAGAAACTACCCATTGTCGGATTACTTTAGATTTCTAGAAAGTGTTTTATTCAATTATTTTGTTCAATGGTGAGCTCACACAGGATAAGATTAATTGCCAGATCGCAATTGTAAATGAGAACTTGTTCTCAACTTTCCTACCTTGTTAAATAAAAGTGAAAATGAAAAATATATATATATATAAATAGTAATTGCTATTATCTAATTCATGTAAGCCTAGAGTTATAGAAATATGACTGCTTGTGTTACGTCAGTCTTTCCTCAGTTAGCATTAGAACAAATGTAGCCTACATTTTTCCGGCTTGGATGATTGTGTTATGCTGTAGCTAATTCTGTGAATGTCTGAACATTGCATCCAAAAATAAACTGCTCAGATTCTGGACATAACTTTGTTAGGACTGGGTTTGTGCAAAATGTTTCTGAAAAAACAGTGTGGCCAGCTCAAATGCTGATTTTTGCATCATTCGAAACTGGCCGTTCTATATGATCGTTCTAAATAAGCGATTTAATCACACCGGTTTGATCGTACGCTGCAGGGACCATTGTAGAATGATCACACCTGTGTGTTGGTACGTGTGAAAAGGTTAATGGTAAGAATGGCTGACAAATAAATAATGTGCCATAGAATTATGCGGAAGCCCGCAAGGTGTGCTGCAGTATGACACAACTTTGACAGGAAGAACCACTGTAGCTGTTTTCAGGTCTCTCCAGAGGCTCTGGCTGGTCCACCCAAGGACATTCAGAGACTTGTCCTGAAGGTTCTCTCTATACATTTCTCCTTTCATCTTTTCCTCGATCTTGACTATCCTAACCTGCTATGTTAGTTCTTCTGACCTGCTACATTAATTATCTTAAGCTTATAAGAAATCCCGCTATGCCCTCAGACGAACCATCAAACAAGCAATGTGTCAATACAGGATTAAGATTGAATCCCACTACACCGGCTCTAACGCTCATCGGATGTGGCAAGCCTTGAAACTATTACGAACTACAAAATGAAACCCAGGCGCGAGCTGCCCAGTGACGTGAGCCTACCAGATGACCTAAATGGCTTTTACGCTCACTTTGAGGCAAGTGTGTGAAAAGTGGATTCTATAAAGTTATTACCCCCCTAAACCTGAATCTGAAATTCCCTTTATGATCTTTCTTACCACTATATTACTTTGGGGTTCTAATCCCCCTCTTTCAAATTCCCTACTGTGAACAAATCTTTAATATTCATGAACCTTCAATATATTTATCCCTAACTACCCTTAATAACTATTGTCTATTGTTATTTTCAATGACCTTACTGCCAATATGAAGGTTTTATACATAGCGAAATACAATGTTGGAGTTTTCATGTCTTTGGTTATGCAAACATTTGTTTATTAGATTATATTTCTCATTAAGAATAATGTTGTTTTAATTCTATATGGGTCATGCCTTGCTTTGGTCATGTGTTCTCTTATGGGTCAATGATGTTAATTACAATATAGCTATTATGTTCTCGGCTCAATTACTTAGAAGGGCATGTGGTCCCACCCCTCCCATGTGTGCCCAGGTGCATATTTTATAGCACATATACATTCAGGATGTAAGGCTTACTAGTTATGACAAATGTTAGGAAGACCTGGTTGTTGTAACAAATAAACAAAAAACAGCAAAGTTTTATATTTTAACCATATCTTTTCACATACCTTTTCTTTGGTTCTTTTTCATTTACCATGTTGCTTGGCTCCAGCCGTAGGAAGCTCGGTGCATGTTTTATTTTTTTTATTTATTATTTCACCTTTATTTAACCAGGTAGGCCAGTCGAGAACAAGTTCTCATTTACCACTGCGACCTGGCCAAGATAAAGCAAAGCAGTGTGACACAAACAACAACACAGAGTTACACATGGAATGAACAAACGTACAGTCAATAATACAATAGTAGCTTGTACAAAGAAAAAAAAACGCAATTCAACCATTGATGGATGGTGACGAAAATAATGACATTGCCAGTAGTCATGTCAAGGTTTTCAATGTTTTATTGGTGGAGTTTATGGATTTGCATGTGACTGTGCATTATATGATGCCTGAATAGGAAAGAGGATCTGATAATGCCTATTAGTATTCTTGATAAATTCTTGATACAAAAAGACACATCTGCTTGCATTGCTTGGTAGTGTATTAGCATGATATGCGACAACATGAATAATACAATTTAAGTAAAATAAAATAAACAGTATTATCCTAAATTGAGACATGAATAAAACATTTGTTATCACATCAACAACAACAAAATCTTTCAGAATGTACCTGTTTTCAGTATAGAATATGTATACAGTTTATATTACAAATGTTGTGTTTTGTCTTAAATAGGAAACTCTACAGTGTATTTGTCCGAGAAACATTAACTAGTCAGTTGCATGTTTGTGAAACCTTGAAACGTACACAATGAGAAGTGATTTTGTAACAACAGATTTTAAGGGTTCATTGTATCAAATATATATCATTGTATGTTTGAATTAGAGCTCATTTAAAATGTTTTCATCACTGCCTTGTAAACACACATACACACATACATAAAAAAATATAATAATACATACATAAAAAAAAAAATACATACATACATATACAGTATATGGGTCTGCTGTACAGATTTGAGCACCTGACATGATGTTGATATTTCTGGGTATGTCTCACCTGTAACACAATAATATGAATAATAATAAGAATAATTATTATGATAATAATAGTAATAATAATAATAATATTGTTATATTATTTGTATAAGAATACAAATATGTCAATCAACCAAATGTATGTCTTAAAATCCCTTTTTTGCATCAGCAGTTGTCCCAAAGTGTTTTACAAATACCCAGTCTAAAAATCTAAGAACCATCGATGCATATGCCAAAGCACAGCATCTAGGAAACACTCCCTAGAAGTCATAAACCTAGGATTAAAACTAGAGAGGAACCATGCTCTGATGACTGTGCTGAGTGGACATTTTAAGAGTACATGTGCCCCTTATTGTTACTCAAGATTTTCCAACCTTCATAGATGACCATCAGGGTCATATAATAACCAGGGTGGCAATAGAGTGGGCAAAAGTTCATCACTCAGGAGTCAATGTCATGTCTTTTTCATAGCCCGGAAGAGAGAGAGAGAGGATATATTACATAAAGTTATCACAGATGCACACTATGTAACACATTATGTTAATAATTGCCTAAAAATTGGATGTCGTTGTCTTTCAAAACTGTTGCAATACAAAATGTTGAAACGTTAAATATTTGTTACTTTGGTATACATTGAGTGAAATGGTATACATTGAGAGAGAGAGAGAGAGAGAGAGAGAGAGAGAGAGTAATATTACACAATTAAATAATAGCTCATCACTCACACACCCAGACATGGCTTCATAGTTGTTCATAGTTTATTATCATAGTTTGATCATAGTTTCTCATCATAGTTTGAACATAGTTGGCCATAGTTTCTAATCATACTTTCTAATCATACTTTCTAGTCTGAGAGGTTCAAATAAGAGGGTAAAATAGACCCTAAGAGGGCAGAAGCTATTGTTTACAAACAGTATGAATAAAAACAATGGCTACTGTTCAATGGATAAATAGCCTTCATTTAAAAAAAACATACATGTCAATGAAAACAATTTCATCATTCAAAAGCTCCATGAGGAAGGAAGGATTCCCATATTATCTTTTAGCTGTTCTGTCTTCATGCTGTTCTGGGCTGATGGCTGTTGGAGAGGGGAGTGCAGTTGAGTGAGCTGGGGCCTTTTATGGCCCTGCCTCTGGGAGCCTGTCCGCTTGTGACATGAGAGAGTGAAAGAAGATATTTTGTGCTACAAACATACTTCTGTTTGAAGAAGTGTTTGACCATTCAGGGATCTACTATCAAACAGTCATGAAATCATAAAAAAAATCATGTCTACCCTAAAGAATGTGAATTTGGCCAAAACAGTACATTTTGACAAGTTATATGCATGGAAATAAAGATGCTTAAAATATGTGACATTTTGGAGAGATTTTTGGACACTATAGGGGCCTCCCAGGCCTTGTTATGGATAAATGTCTGTAAATTGATGTGGCTCTCTGCAAAATCACGGATGTTTTGGAGGCAAAACATTACTCAACATAACGCGCTAATGTAAACTAAGATTTTTGGATATAAATATGAACTTTATCGAACAAAACATACATGTATTGTGTAACATGAAGTCCTATGAGTGTCATCTGATGAAGATCATTAAAGGTTAGTGATTAATTTTATCCCTATTTCTGCTTTTTGTGACTCCTCTCTTTGGCTGGAAAAATGGCATAGGCAAATAGTGTTTGTGGTTTCTGAAAGTACAGAATAAAGATACATTATTAATTAGAATACAATATAAGGATATAACAATAAAACTATATTTCAATGAAGTAACATAATAAACACTGCTATAAAAATAGTATATTGCATTGACAAAATCCCAAATTTCTGTTATAACAGTAAGAAACTTGAACTTTAAGGGGTCAAGGCAGGGCAAAACAGAGCTATGATAAATAGGACAAATGAAAACAAACCATGGTCATATATTTTTTATTTATTTAACCTTCATTTAACTTGGCAAGTAATTTATCAACAATTTATTATTTACATTGACGGCATACACCGGCCAAACTCGGACGAGGTTAGAACAACTGTGTGTCACCCTATGGGGCTCCAAATCACAGCCGGTTGTGATACAGCCTGGATTCGAACCAGGGTGTGTGTAGTGACGCCTCTAGCACTGAGATACAGTGCCGTAGACCACTGTGCCACTTGTGAGTCATAAGGCCAGGGTAGCTTCAAAATACAACACAAGCTAATACTTCTGACGCAATTAGCATTATTTTACAGAGTCAACAGAAGAAGGTAGCTAGGTACATAAGCACGATTGAATATAACACCATAAAGGATATGAAATGAGTAACGTTACCTTACGTGTCCGCGGTTATAAGGAATGTACACAAATATATTCTGCTCCATACATACAGTGAGCTACAGTAGAAACGGCATACAGAAACTATTATAACGTAATAAGGCACTTACTTTGATAGAAACGCACACATTTCCAAAGTTATTATTAGTAACAAAAACAACATTGACTGCGATGAGGGCAACAGACGGAAAATGTGAACAAGTGTGTGCAGATCCTGTTCTGACGGGAGATGCACAAATATCTGCAGACTTGAACTGCACAAACAATTGGGAAGTGCTAGGGGAATTTTGTCCGGGTCAGAAATGTCCCAAAAATGAATTGTCCGCAAAAGTAAATATGACTATTTTTTATGTGAATGAAAAGGAGGCAGAACACACCTCAATTCAAACTGTTCTTAGAAAATAAAAACTTGTTTGTGTCAGGGTTTACCAAAATTGGACCCAGAAGCAGACCAGGACAAGGTGAGTATGAAGATGGTGAGTATTTATTAATAAATGAGAACGTGGAGGTAGATAGTTCCAGGTGGTGGAGCGGGCAGCGGAGGTGTGTTGATGGGATTGGATAGGCAGATCCAAGGGATAAACAAAAACTGGCGACGAGCAGACAGGGATGGGATATGGGTTCCGGGTGAATGGCTGTAGACAGAACAAACGGAGGTAAGTTAAAGGCAAGCAAGACGTACAAAACAACAAAACAAAACAAACTCTATCAACTGGAGGCTGGTTCGTGGGCACAAAATACTGTTCATGGCTAACGATCTGGCAGGGAATGGATGTCAGGTCCGGGCTTAAGAAGAGGAGAGATGATGATCAGGACCAGGTGTGCAGATAGCTGATGGGATACAGGTGCGGGTAATCAGAACTCTCCCAACTGGCTACATTGCCCGGCAACCAGACAGGGTGCGTTCCAGGACGCCGGAAAAAACACTCCAGGACAGAACACAGGCAAAAAAAACAGACTCAGGAAACGGGATTCGTGACAGTTTGAAAATAATTTGAAATTGAAGTTGAAACAGCATGTAAATAAAAACAGGCTACGTGCCTTAGTTTGAGGGCAGCGCCGATTAAATATACTGTTCCGTAACAATCACATTCTGGAAAGGAGTGAACGTTCTAACATCACGTGCATAAAAAAAACTCACACTGAGGCGACCGTTAGAGATATTTGGAACTCACGCATGAAAGGGTTAAACATAATTTGTCCTACTGTTCACCATATTATTTATGAGAATACATTTCATAACATGCAGTTATTGTTTAACCTTTACAGATCCAATTAAATATGATTCCTGATTAACCTGTCTAGGACTAGGGTGCCGCTAGCGGCACACCCCCCCCACCCCCACTGAAAAGGCAGAGCCGCGAAATTCAAAAAAAATTTTTTTTTTAAATATTTAACTTTCACACATTGAAGTCAAATACAGCTAATGAAAGACACAGATCTTGTGAATCCAGCCAACATGTCCGATTTTTAAAATGTTTTACAGGGAAGACACAATATGTAAAGATGTACATCTATTACCTAAAAACACATTAGCATAATCCACCATCTTTTATTTGTCCACCAACACCAGTAGCTATCACCAATTCGGCTAAACTAAGATATTTATAGCCCCTAACCAAGAAAAAAACTCATCAGATGACAGTCTGATAACATATTTATGGTATGGGATAGGTTTTGTTAGAAAAATGTGCATATTTCAGGTAGATGGCATAGTTTACAATTGCACCCACCGTCGCAAATGGACTAGAATAATTACAATGAGCAACGTGTTTACCTAACTACTAATCATCAAACATTTCGTAAAAATACACAGCATACACTAATCGAAAGACACAGATCCTGTGAATACAGACAATATTTCAGATTTTCTAAGTGTCTTACAGCGAAAACACAATAAATCGTTATATTAGCATAGCACATGTGCAAACATTACCCCAGCATTGATTCTAGCCAAAGAGAGCGATAACGTAAACATCGCCAAAATATATACTTTTTTTCACTAACCTTCTCAGAATTCTTCAGATGACACCCCTGTAACATCACATTACAACATACATATACAGTTTGTTCGAAAATGTGCATATTTAGCCACCAAAATCATGGTTAGACAATGGGAAATGTAGCCCAGCTGGTGAGAAAATGTCCGTGCGCCATATTAGACAGTGATCTACTCGTATACATAAATACTCATAAACGTGACTAAAAAATATAGGGTGGACAGCGATTGATAGACAATTTAATTCTTAATACAATCGCGGAATTACATTTTTTAAATTATCCTTACTTTTCAATACAGTTTGCGCCAAGCGAAGCTAAGTCAAAAAAAATGGCGTCCTAAGCCACTAACATTTTTCGACAGAAACACGATTTATCATAATAAAAATTGCCTTCTTTGAGCTGTTCTTCCATCAGTATCTTGGGCAAAGGATCCTTTCTTGGGTCTAATCGTCTTTTGGTGGAAAGCTGTCCTCTTGCCATGTGGAAATGCCAACTGCGTTCGAGATGAACTGGAAGCGTGCCCAGAGATTCACAGCGTCTCAGAAATAAATGTCCCAAAATCGCACTAAACGGATATAAATTGCTATAAAACGCTTTAAATTAACTACCTTATGATGTTTTTAACTCCTATAACGAGTCTTAACATGACCGGAGAAAGATTACTCCCAACACTAATGCTTGGAACAAGTGCGGGTCGGTGTCCTTGATGCAGCTGGAAAAGAGTTCCTAGCTACAGGGTTTTTTAATTTATAGTGCCTGTGATTGCGCAATCGACCCCATTCAAATCGTCATCACGTAAAGGCATCCAGGGGAAGACGTAAGCAGTGTCCGTATACTCATAGGAATAACATTGGCCTTAAAACTGACTCCAGAACAGTGGCCAAAATTTCTGAAATCTGACTCCATGTCAGGGAAATTGCTGTAGAATGGGTTCTGTTCCACTTAGAGACAAAATTTCAACTCCTATAGAAACTATAGACTATTTTCTATCCAATAATAATAATAATATGCATATTGTACGATCAAGAATTTTGTAGGAAGCCGTTTCAAAAATTACACGATTACCATAAATAGTGACAACAGCGCCCCCAGCTTTAACAGGTTAACATTTCCAGGACACACGTTCCGCTAGCGGAACCCCTCGACAACATTCCGCTGAAAAGGCAGCGCGGGAAATTCAAAAATATTTTTGGGAAATATGTAACTTTCACACATTAACTAGTCCAATAAAGCAAATGAAAGATAAACATCTTGTTAATCTACCCATCGTGTCCGATTTAAAAAATGCTTTACAGCGAAAACACAACATATGATTATGTTAGATCACCGCCAAGTCCAAAAAACCCACAGCCATTAACCACGTCTCAGTAATGACCAATACTATACTGTACAGAGTGTGAGAGCTGAATTTCAATATAGTAACTGTATGGATTGATTACTAACTACTTTGTTGTAAGGCATTGCCTAGCTCACCACCTGTGGGTGTTTCTTCCTTTGGAATTGTTCAAACTATTCTGCTTCTTAAAGAAATGCATTGTGTGAAAGTGTAGCTCTCTATCTCTCTCTCCCTCTCTCTTTCTCTCTTTTATGCAAATGTACGCATGCACACAGGCAAACACGTGCACACACACACGCACACACGCACACACACACCCTCCTCCATTTCCCAGAAGCCCCAGAAGTGTGGTACCAATAAACATGGCAGCATGGAGCTATGTGGCTACAAAGGCAGTGTACGTCTCCCTGGCGGGAACCAGATTCAGACTCTCCAAATCAGAACAGGTAAGGCTTCTTTTCCCTCCACTGTGGTGTCGGTCTTTGTTTTTTCTATTCCGAGAATTGAGTATGAAATACTTCCATTCCCTCTCCTATGGTGTATATGCAACATTTAATTTGAATGAAGTGAAATGTATTATGAGGAAAATATTTTTTTTTCTCACGCAAAGATGGGTTCCACACCCTCATTGGGTGGAGCTGGTGTGTTGCATTCTGGGTAGCTTGGAACTGATTCCTGGGCATTGATAGGCCTCACTTGATGAGATCAAAATCACCTTTATTCAACTTTCCCTACCTCCACAATATAATTCTATGATACTATGAGATAGATATTGTGATTCTGTGTCAGCAATTACTTCAAATAATTCATGCTACACACTTGCCTTGCCACCTCTCGCCCCTCTCTCTCTCTTCTGTCCTCTCTTTGAGTTTGTCTTTCATTATTTTCTTCATTAGCATGAACAAACATCTTCATTATAATTATTTTTGGGTATCACTCTGTCAGCTTGTTTCCGCTCCCTCGCTTAGAAAGAGAGTGAAGGAGAGAGAGAGAGAGAGAGGGCAAACGAGTGAATGAATGAATGAATCGGGAAGGAAGAGATGTCAAAAATGGGAATTCATTGTATTGTATTGCTTAAAAGCTAAATTCCAAGCGTGGCAAATGTACCAACACAGCGTTAGCTAGTCCACTAAAACGAGAGAGGGAGAGAGAAAAAAAGAATGGCACAATGTGTTAGAGAGAGAGAGAGCAGGAGAGGGATGAAGGGAGAGATGGAGACGATGAAGTGAAGTGTTTAAGCCTATGGGTGAAGGAGTGAGAAACGGGGAGCGATGGAGAGTGAGAGGGGAAAAAAAGAGTGGGAGAGAACATAGTCGGTAACCCTGTTCATGTTCACTGGAGTGGAGTATTTAATCTAATATGATGAACGAGCTGTTGAGAGCGTCACTCCCCCCTCCTCTCAGATAACAGTGCCGAAAACGAGTTAATTCATCACCACGGTCAATTTCTGTAGAGTATTTGGATACTCTAACAAGGCAGGAGAGACAACAGGAAAAAAATATGTTTACAGATTCCCCCGCAATCATAAAACACTATTGGTGGCACCAATTAGATAAGACTCAAGAACTGTTAGAAAAGCGAAGAAACCTTTTTGCCCGTCAAGACCTGAACCCAGACAGCTGTCAGTAACAGGTCTGCTACAATCATTTCATCACTGGTAAGTCAAGTCTGATCAATTTTGAGTTTAGTTGAGGTATTATGCTAACCAGGTTTTAACAACAACACTAAATTATACTAAATTAGCTAGCTAGAGAGCTTGTAGTCTATCAATTAGCATGTGTAGCATGAGTTTAAAGTTTGGGATAATCTATTTTCCAACATAAAAATGCATGCCTCTGTCATCGCATTTGCAGACTAATGTAAGCCGAATGTAATGAGAAGACTGGATAGTGTCACGATCGTGTGGGGGTGAGACGGACCAAAACGCAGCATGTGGAAAATAAGCCATCTTCCTTTTATTTTGAAGAAGGAAAAACGAAACAAAACACTTACAAACTAACAAAACAATAAACGACCGTGAAGCTAATAAACGTAGTGCACACACACAGGCTACAAACATTCAACATAGACAATTCCCCACAACAAACTAAAGCCTATGGCTACCTTAACCTGTTGAGGCTGGGGGCGCTGTTGTCACTATTTATGCTAATCGTGTAATTTTTGAAACGGCTTCCCACAAAATTCTTGATCGTACAATATGCATATTATTATTATTATTGGATAGAAAACAGTCTATAGTTTCTATAGGAGTTGAAATTTTGTCTCTAAGTGGAACAGAACCCATTCTACAGCAATTTCCCTGACATGGAGTCAGATTTCAGAAATTTTGGCCCCTGATCTGGAGTCAGTTAAAAGGCCACTGTTATTGCTATGAGTATACGGACACTGCTCACGTCTTCCCCTGGATGCCTTTACATGATGACGATTTGAATGGGGTCGATTGCGCGTTCACAGGCACTATAAATTAAAAAACCCTGTAGCTAGCAAGTCTTTTCTTGGTGCGTCACGCGCGTGGTGGACACCGACCCGCACCTGTTCCAAGAATTAGTGTTGGGAGTAATCTTTCTCCGGTCATGTTAAGACTCGTTATAGGAGTTAAAAACATCATAAGGTAGTTAATTTAAAGCGTTTTATAGCAATTTATATCCGTTTAGTGCGATTTTGGGATATTTATTTCTGAAACGCTGTGAATCGCCGGGCACGCTTCCAGTTCATGCTGAACGCAGTTGGCATTTCCACATGGCAAGAGGACAGCTTTCCACCAAAAGACGATTAGACCCAAGAAAGGATCCTTTGCCCAAGATACTGATGGAAAAACAGCTCAAAGTAGGACATTTTTATTATGATAAATCGTGTTTCTGTCGAAAAATGTTAGTGGCTTAGGACGCCATGTTTTTTGACGTAGCTTCGCTTGGCGCAAACTGTATTGAAAAGTAAGGATAATTTAAAAAATGTAATTCCGCGATTGTATTAAGAATTAAATTGTCTATCAATCGATGTCCACCCTATATTTTTTAGTCACGTTTATGAGTATTTATGTATAAGAGTAGATCACTGTCTAAAATGGCGCACAGACATTTTCTCACCAGCTGGGCTACTTTCCCCATTGTCTAACCATGATTTTGGTGGCTAAATATGCACATTTTCGAACAAACTGTATATGCATGTTGTAATGTGATGTTACAGGGGTGTCATCTGAAGAATTCTGAGAAGGTTAGTGAAAAAAATAATATATTTTGGCGATGTTGACGTTATCGCTCACTTTGGCTAGAATTAATGCTGGGGTAATGTTTGCACCTGTGCTATGCTAATATAACGATTTATTGTGTTTTCGCTGTAAGACACTTAGAAAATCTGAAATATTGTCTGTATTCACAGGATCTGTGTCTTTCGATTAGTGTATGCTGTGTATTTTTACGAAATGTTTGATGATTAGTAAGTAGGTAAACACGTTGCTCTATGTAGTTATTCTAGTCCATTTGTGACGGTGGGTGCAATTGTAACCTATGCCATCTACCTGAAATATGCACATTTTTCTAACAAAACCTATCCCATACCATAAATATGTTATCAGACTGTCATCTGATGAGTTTTTTTCTTGGTTAGGGTCTATAAATATCTTAGTTTAGCCGAATTGGTGATAGCTACTGGTGTTGGTGGACAAATAAAAGATGGTGGATTATGCTAATGTGTTTTTAGGTAATAGATGTACATCTTTACATATTGTGTCTTCCCTGTAAAACATTTTAAAAATCGGACATGTTGGCTGGATTCACAAGATCTGTGTCTTTCATTAGCTGTATTGGACTTTAATGTGTGAAAGTTAAATATTTTAAAAAAATATTTTTTTTGAATTTCGCGGCTCTGCCTTTTCAGTGGGGGTGGGGGGGGGAGTGCCGCTAGCGGCACCCTCATCCTAGACAGGTTAAATATGGCTCCCAATCAGAGACAACAGAAACCAGCTGTCTCTAATTGGGAACCCATTCAGGCAACCATAGACTTTCCTAGACAACTACACACAACATAGACACAGCTAGACAACTATACTAAACATAAACCCAACTACTCTAAATAAACCCCCTAAACCTTACAACCACCCTGGACACTACAAAACCCACATAAATTACCCATGTCACACCCTGACCTAACTAAAATAATAAAGAAAACAAAGAATACTAAGGCCAGGGCGTGACATAACCCCCCCCTTAAGGTGCGAATTCCGGGCGCACCAGCACAAAGTCTAGGGGAGGGTCAGGGTGGGCATCTGACCACGGTGGTGGCTCAGGCTCTGGGCGAGGTCCCCACCCCACCATAGTCAATCCCAGCTTACGTCTCTCCCTCAGAATGACCACCCTCATTATACACCCACTTAGGTTAAGGGGCAACACCAAGATAAAGGACAGCTCCGGGACGAGTTAGCTCAGGACAGAGAGGTAGCTCAGGACAGAGGGATAGCTCAGGACAGAGGGATAGCTCAGGACAGAGGGATAGCTCAGGACAGAGAGGTAGGTCAGGATGGAGAGATAGCTCAGGATAGAGGGGCAACTCCGGACTGAAGGGCAGCTCCGGACAGAGAGACAGCTCTGGACTGAGGGACAGTTCTGGATAAATAGCCGCTCTGGGCTGAGGGACAGCTCATGACTGGCTGACGGCTCTGGACGCTCATGGCTGACTGACGGCTCTGAACGCTCATGGCTGGCTGACGGCTCTGGACGCTCATGGCTCACTGACGGCTCTGGCAGATCCTGTCTGGTTGGCGGCTCTGGCAGATCCTGTCTGGTTGGCGGCTCTGGCAGATCCTGTCTGGTTGTTGGCTCTGGCAGATCCTGTCTGGTTGGCGGCTCTGGCAGATCCTGTCTGGTTGGCGGCTCTGGCAGATCCTGACTGACGAATGGCTCTAGCGGCTCCTGACTGACTAACGGCTCTAGCGGCTCCTGACTGGCGGAAGGCTCTGTAGGCTCATGGCAGACGGGCGGCTTTGCAGGCTCATGGCAGACGGGCGGCTTTGAAGGCTCAATACAGACGGGCAGTTCAGGCACCGTTAGGCAGACGGCAGACTCTGGCCGGCTGAGACGCACTGTAGGCCTGGTGCGTGGTGCCGGAACTGGAGGTACCGGGCTAAGGACACGCACCTTCAGGCTAATGCGGGGAACAACAACAGGGCACACTGAGTTCTCAAGGCGCACTATAGGACTGGTGCATGGTACCAGAACTGGTGGTACCGGGCTGAGGGCACGCACCTCAAGATGAGTGCGGGGAGAAATAACAGTGTGTACAGGACTCAGGAGACGCACAGGTGGCTTAGTGCGTGGTGCCGGAACTGGAGGCACTGGGCTGGAGACACGCACCATAGAGAGAGTGCATGGAGGAGGAACAGGGCTCTGGAAACGCACTGGAAGCCTGGTGCGTGGTGTAGGCACTGGTGGTACTGGGCTGGGGCGGGGAGGTGGCGCCGGAAATACCGGACCGTGCAGGCGTACTGGCTCCCTTGAGCACCGAGCCTGCCCAATGCTCCCCGTCACCCGACCAGTGCGGAGAGGTGGAATAACCCGCACCGGTCTATGTAGGCGAACCGGGGACACCATGCGTAAGGCTGGTGCCATGTAAGCCGGCCCAAGGAGACGTACTGGTGGCCAGATATGTAGGGCCGGCTTCATGACATTTGGCTCAATGCCCAACCTAGCCCTACCATTGCGGGGAGGTGGAATAACCCGCACTGGGCTATGCACCCGTACAGGAGACACCGTGCGCTCTACTGCGTAACACGACGTCTGCCCGTACTCCCGCTCTCCACGGTTAGCCTGGGAAGTGGGCGCATGTCTCCTACCTGCCCTTGGCCCACTACCTCTTACCCCCCCCCCAAGAAATTTTTGGGTAGTACTCAAGGGCTTTTCAGGCTTCCAGCCACGTCTCCTTGCTGCCTCCTCATATCTCCGCCTCTCTGCTTTCGCTGCCTCCAGCTCAGCTTTGGGGCGGTTATATTCTCCTGGTACTTCACGGTCCAGAATTTCCTCCCAATTCCAATAGTCCAGTGTAGGTGGGTCCTGTTGTTGTTGCACACGCTGCTTGATCCGATGTTGGTGAGGAATTCTGTCACGATCGTGTGGGGGTGAGACGGACCAAAACGGAGCATGTGGAAAATAAGCCATCTTCCTTTTATTTTGAAGAAGGAAAAACGAAACAAAACACTTACAAACTAACAAAACAATAAACGACCGTGAAGCTAATAAACGGAGTGCACACACGCAGGCTACAAACGTTCAACATAGACAATTCCCCACAACAAACTAAAGCCTATGGCTACCTTAAATATGGCTCCCAATCAGAGACAACAGAAACCAGCTGTCTCTAATTGGGAACCCATTCAGGCAACCATAGACTTTCCTAGACAACTACACACAACATAGACACAGCTAGACAACTATACTAAACATAAACCCAACTACTCTAAATAAACCCCCTAAACCTTACAACCACCCTGGACACTACAAAACCCACATAAATTACCCATGTCACACCCTGACCTAACTAAAATAATAAAGAAAACAAAGAATACTAAGGCCAGGGCGTGACAGATAGTGATAATTTAGGCCATTAATAAGCACATAGTGGCACAGGTTTATAGGCTATATGAGATACGTTTCTTTCCTTTGCATGTGAAAAATGTTTCCTTTGATAAACATTTAATACAATGGTAGCCTAGGCCTAATCTACTGACACGAGGTCAATAAATCGACCTTGTCTTGAATGCAGCCATATAATATAGGCCTATGAAAAAGAAGTCCTGGCGAAAAGGGATCCAGCTTTTGTCAAATTGTCAAAAGTAATTGTTTTGCATTTGAGCTAACCCTAACCGTTTCCTAACCGCGTAACCTGCTGCCTAAATTCTCCTAATCTGCTATGAAGTGTCAAATATGAAGTTCATTTGACAAAAGCTGAAACACTTCTAGCCATGAACATGAAAAGGGGAGACACAAATTGTACACTATGATGTCCATATAACCTGGAGGACAGTATTGTCCAATTTGTTGAGAACTTTATTCAGAGGAGTATGGACATTACGGGATAGGACAAAGGCCTCAATGGCATAGGACAAAATCATTATATGACACTAAAACACCTGAATTAATTAAAAACAACTAAACAATTAAGAACCCTGATGGTATAGGTGACCTAAAGAAGTGATATTCTAACATCAGGAGTGCTTTCATTTATGTACTACTTAAGGTTCATCAGCTGACCTCTATCAAGACACCCATGCCGGATCTATTCCTACTCTGAAGATGAGCAATGCTGCAGTAGCATCAGTTTCTAGTTCTACTACTTAGTCCTTTTCCAAACATGAATGAATACATCCTTCTGTTATACAAGATGGTTGTTATGTGCCGTCCTTTGGTCAATCTGAATAATTCGTTTGCGACATTTGAGTAGAGCACCTTCACCTTGTCGTCATGACAAAAGTTCCCCCTTAAACCGTTTTGAATATATAAAATGTAATTTGATCTGTGTAAAAGACTGTTTATGATATTGTAAACATACTGTACTTTAATTATAGCCTGTATTGTTGTATGGGTGAAAACTAAAAGCATTTTAAAATATCTGCTTTGCGTAGCCCCATTGAATAAAAAGTATATCTTAAAGCCCAAGTATTTTCTTCTTTACAATTTAAACACATTTAACATAGACAATGTAATTGTTGTGGTAGTCTTAGGCAAACCATCTTCATTATCACATTGGCACATTTCAAGTGCCACTCAGACCTTCCTGGAGAAAAGTACATGGTATTGGATTTGGTAGTCTAGACCACTCACCACTTAAATTACAAGATTTGGATTTGCACCAAAAAACACACCTGATTCAACTTGTCAACGAGTTAAATCAGGTATTTTTCTCCAGGGCTACAATAAAACTGTCCTTTTAATTGTACCAGCTGCAAAATGGGTTCACATGGCTGATGTCCTGAAAAAAGTGACAATCAAATACAACTAATTGGAGAGCTTATGATTGAACAAAAAGGTCATGTTCATTTGAGAATACAACACAGAAACACAGAAAAATGTAAGAAAGATTCCCTTCCTCTCTCAATTATAGTTAAGATAACAATAACGATAAGATTCCCTTCTCTCTCTCAATTATAGTTAAGATAACAATTAAAGCAAGTTTAAACACTTAACTTCAAAGAATCAACACATTCATATAATTTTTACAAGTAAGCTAACTCATATACACTGCTCAAAAAAATAAAGGGAACACTAAAATAACACATCCTAGATCTGAATGAATGAAATATTCTTATTAAATACTTTTTTCTTCACATAGTTGAATGTGCTGACAACAAAATCACACAAAAATTATCAATGGAAATCAAATGTATCAACCCATGGAGGTCTGGTTTGGGAGTCACACTCAAAATTAAAGTGGAAAACCACACTACAGGCGGATCCAACTTTGATGTAATGTCCTTAAATCAAGTCAAAATTAGGCTCAGTAGTGTGTGTGGCCTCCACGTGCCTGTATGACCTGCCTACAACGCCTGGGCATGCTCCTGATGAGGTGGTGGATGGTCTCCTGAGGGATCTCCTCCCAGACCTGGACTAAAGCATCTGCCAACTCCTGGACAGTCTGTGGTGCAACGTGACGTTGGTGGATGGAGCGAGACATGATGTCCCAGATGTGCTCAATTGGATTCAGGCCTGGGGAACGGGCGGGCCAGTCCATAGCATCAATGCCTTCCTCTTGCAGGAACTGCTGACACACTCCAGCCACATGAAGTCTAGCTTTGTCTTGCATTAGGAGGAACACAGAGCCAACCGCACCAGCATATGGTCTCACAAGGGGTCTGAGGATCTCATCTCGGTACCTAGTGGCAGTCAGGCTACCTCTGGCGAGCACATGGAGGGCTGTGCGTCCCCCCAAAGAAATGCCACCCCACACCATGACTGACCCACTGCCAAACCGGTCATGCTGGAGGATGTTGCAGGCAGCAGAAAGTTCTCCACGGTGTCTCCAGACTCTGTCACGTCTGTCACATGTGCTCAGTGTGAACCTGCTTTCATCTGTGAAGAGCACAGGGCGCCAGTGGCGAATTTGCCAATCTTGATGTTCTCTGGCAAATGCCAAACGTCCTGCACGGTGTTGGGCTGTAAGCACAACCCCCAACTGTGGACGTCGGGCCCTCATACCACCCTCATGGAGTCTGTTTCTGACCGTTTGAGCAGACACATGCACATTTGTGGCCTGCTGGAGGTCATTTTGCAGGGCTCTGGCAGTGCTCCTCCTTGCACAAAGGCGGAGGTAGCGGTCCTGCTGCTGGGTTGTTGCCCTCCTACGGCCTCCTCCACGTCTCCTGATGTACTGGCCTGTCTCCTGGTAGCGCCTCCATGCTCTGGACACTACGCTGACAGACACAGCAAACCTTTTTGCCACAGCTCGCATTGATGTGCCATCCTGGATGAGCTGCACTACGTGAGCCACTTGTGTGGGTTGTAGACTCCGTCTCATGCTACCACTAGAGTGAGAGCACCGCCAGCATTCAAAAGTGACCAAAACATCAGCCAGGAAGCATAGGAACTGAGAAGTGGTCTGTGGTCACCACCTGCAGAATCTCTCCTTTTTTGTGGGTGTCTTGCTAATTGCCTATAATTTCCACCTTTTATCTATTCCATTTGCACAACAGCATGTGAAATTTATTGTCAATCAGTGTTGCTTCCTAAGTGGACAGTTTGATTTCACAGAAGTGTGATTGACTTGGAGTTACATTGTGTTGTTTAAGTGTTCATTCCATTCTCGCTGGAATGGAATGAATGGAACATGTGGTTTCCATTTGTTTGATGTGTTTGATACCGTTCTAGTAATTCCATTCCAGCCATTACAAATAACCTGTCCTCCTATAGCTCCTCACACCAGCCTCCTCAGGTGTAACTATAATCTCCCTCTCCTCCCACCTCTCTATCTATCTATCTATCTATATTCATACCTCACAACAAGACATTCTTCCGAGAGTGCTTTGAAAAAAAAACTCTCTTCTCCTCCCCTCATCCATTTGTGAAAAGCGCCTAATCAACAAAGATGGTGTCAATTCATTCCCCCTCTCTATTTGTGGTATTGAGAATAAACTGTGTCGCTGGTGATGAACTGTTCTGCTCAGCGCAGAAAACAACATTCTTGATAACAGGCAAGGTTGAAATTATTTTATGTTTGGTGCCACTGCGGCGGTTTTCAACTCAACGTTATGATGTATTGGACGAGGGGGACTTTCTATATATCCCTACATGTCTCTTCTTCTCTGTCTCACAATTTTCTCTTTCTGTCTTCCTCTCCCTCCCTCGCTCTTCTTCTACTTTTCTCGCTTCCTCCCTCTTTCCCAATCTCTCTCTCAATCTCTCGCACAATGTCTTTCTCAATCTCTCCATTTTTTCCCCTCTCCCTCAATCTGGGGGCAAAATAAAAGTGTCTCCTCAGCTATTGTGAGCACAGTAGCAGGGGAACACAGAGGGGGTCGAGTAAATGTGCTACTATGCTATTCCGTGTGAAGCCAGTGCTTATTCTCTTCTACTGTTGTGTCCATGAACACACAGAGACAGAAAGCCAAAGATAGTCATTCGTTTTGCCTCCCAGTCCCAGATGTGCACTTTGCTGCTACTGGCGGGCCTAAACATATGCACGCACACTCACACGCACGTACACACACACCACAAGAAAGGAAATGAAATGAAAAGAATGGAAAAATGCTTAAACAGCTACAGTAAACCAACAAGTGAGTGTGGTTATTTTAAATTTTTTATGTTGTTCTATAGTCTTTTTTTGATGTTTTGTAGAACAACTGTTCTCTTTTGGCCTCATCCTCTCACACCTTCTACTTTGTCGTAACTAGTGTGACTCTATGCAAATGCCCCTGGGAAATAGGGCGCGGCAGCAGACTTTAAGTGGGCGTTAAGACTCTGTCAATTAGTTTAGTTGTTCATTAGTTTTCATTAGACCAAATGACACCTGAGTCTCGTCGGAGAGGCCAGATATGACTTCTAATGATGTGTTATTCATATCCATCCCCATTGTGATGATCTGTTCTACCTAGAGAAGGGGGCGGAGAGGATGGTACCTATCTAGTGTACCTTGCGACTATGAGCCTATTATAGAGCAGTTATTAAAGCTCCTCCCTTAGGTACATTTTTGCATCGGAAATACAGATTAATTCACTCTCTGGGTAGTCATACAAGAAGAAACTTGACGAAAACAGGACGCAAAGTTGATTGAAAGACAATGGAGGTATGGCAAATGTTGGTGACCAGATCAAGTTTCATCACTGTGGCGGATACATGTATATATTGATTGACCCGTTTTGTGTCAATAAATTAGCCCTTCTATGTGAATGACCTATGACCCCCATCCTCTCTCTCTCAATTCAATTCAAAGGGATTTATTGGCATGGGAAACATATGTTTACATTGCCAAAGCAAATGGAATAGACAATAAACAAAATGGACATTAACAAGAGAAACAGTAGTAAACATTACACTCACAACAGTTATACAGGAATATAGACATTTCACATGTTATTTTATTGGCTATGTGCAGTTTTGTAACAATGTGCAAGTAGTTGAAGTATGAAAGAGAAAATAAATAAACAGATACATATAAGTTGTATTTACAATATTGTTTGTGCTCCACTGGATGCCCTTTTCTCATGGCAATGGGTCACAAATCTTGCTGCTGTGATTGTACACTGTGGTATTTTGCCTAAAAGATATGGGAGTTTATCAACATTTGATTTGTTTCAAATTCTTTGTGGGTGTGTGATCATTGGGAAATATGTGTCTCTAATGTGGTCATACATATGGCAGGAGGTTAGGAAGTGTAGCATAGTTTCCACCTCATTTTGTCGGCAGTGGGAACATAGCCTGTCTTCTCTCGAGAGCCAGGTCTGCCTATGATGGCCTCTCTCAATAGTAAGGCTATGCTCACTGACTCTGTACATAGTCAAGGATTTTCTTAATTTGCGGTGAGTCACAGTGGTTAAGTATTCTGCCACTGTACTCTGTTTAGGAACAGATAGCTTTCCAATTTGCTCTGTTTTTTGGATTGATTCTTTGCAGTGTGTCAAATAGATATCTTTTTGCTTTCTCATAATTTGAGAGCCCCAGGACAGAAACACATTTGTGACCCGATTCAGGAAACTAGGCGTATGTTGCAAGTCACGACTTCACAGGAGAGCTGTTTACATTTACATTTAAGTCATTTAGCAGACGCTCTTATCCAGAGCGACTTACAAATTGGTGCATTCACCTTATGATATCCAGTGGAACAACCACTTTACAATAGTGCATCTAACTCTTTTAAGGGGGAGGGGTTAGAAGGATTACTTTATCCTATCCTAGGTATTCCTTAAAGAGGTGGGGTTTCAGGTGTCTCCGGAAGGTGTTGATTGACTCCGCTGACCTGGCGTCGTGAGGGAGTTTGTTCCACCATTGGGGTGCCAGAGCAGCGAACAGTTTTGACTGGGCTGAGCGGGAACTGTACTTCCTCAGAGGTAGGGAGGCGAGCAGGCCAGAGGTGGATGAACGCAGTGCCCTTGTTTGGGTGTAGGGCCTGATCAGAGCCTGAAGGTACGGAGGTGCCGTTCCCCTCACAGCTCCGTAGGCAAGCACCATGGTCTTGTAGCGGATGCGAGCTTCAACTGGAAGCCAGTGGAGAGAGCGGAGGAGCGGGGTGACGTGAGAGAACTTGGGAAAGTTGAACACCAGACGGGCTGCGGCGTTCTGGATGAGTTGTAGGGGTTTAATGGCACAGGCAGGGAGCCCAGCCAACAGCGAGTTGCAGTAATCCAGACGGGAGATGACAAGTGCCTGGATTAGGACCTGCGCCGCTTCCTGCGTGAGGCAGGGTCGTACTCTGCGAATGTTGTAGAGCATGAACCTACAGGAACGGGTCACCGCCTTGATGTTAGTTGAGAACGACAGGGTGTTGTCCAGGATCACGCCAAGGTTCTTAGCACTCTGGGAGGAGGACACAATGGAGTTGTCAACCGTGATGGCGAGATCATGGAACGGGCAGTCCTTCCCCGGGAGGAAGAGCAGCTCCGTCTTGCCGAGGTTCAGCTTGAGGTGGTGATCCGTCATCCACACTGATATGTCTGCCAGACATGCAGAGATGCGATTCACCACCTGGTTATCAGAGGGGGGAAAGGAGAAGATTAATTGTGTGTCGTCTGCATAGCAATGATAGGAGAGACCATGTGAGGATATGACAGAGCCAAGTGACTTGGTGTATAGCGAGAATAGGAGAGGGCCTAGAACAGAGCCCTGGGGGACACCAGTGGTGAGAGCACGTGGTGCGGAGACAGATTCTCGCCACGCCACCTGGTAGGAGCGACCTGTCAGGTAGGACGCAATCCAAGCGTGGGCCGCGCAGGAGATGCCCAGCTCGGAGAGGGTGGAGAGGAGGATCTGATGGTTCACAGTATCAAAGGCAGCCGATAGGTCTAGAAGGATGAGAGCAGAGGAGAGAGAGTTAGCTTTAGCAGTGCGGAGCGCCTCCATGACACAGAGAAGAGCAGTCTCAGTTGAATGACTAGTCTTGAAACCTGACTGATTTGGATCAAGAAGGTCATTCTGAGAGAGATAGCAGGAGAGCTGGCCAAGGACGGCACGTTCAAGAGTTTTGGAGAGAAAAGAAAGAAGGGATACTGGTCTGTAGTTGTTGACATCGGAGGGATCGAGTGTAGGTTTTTTCAGAAGGGGTGCAACTCTCGCTCTCTTGAAGACGGAAGGGACGTAGCCAGCGGTCAAGGATGAGTTGATGAGCGAGGTGAGGTAAGGGAGAAGGTCTCCGGAAATGGTCTGGAGAAGAGAGGAGGGGATAGGGTCAAGCGGGCAGGTTGTTGGGCGGCCGGCCGTCACAAGACGCGAGATTTCATCTGGAGAGAGAGGGGAGAAAGAGGTCAAAGCACAGGGTAGGGCAGTGTGAGCAGAACCAGCGGTGTCGTTTTACTTAGCAAACGAGGATCGGATGTCGTCGACCTTCTTTTCAAAATGGTTGACGAAGTCATCAGCAGAGAGGGAGGAGGGGGGAGGAGGGGGAGGAGGATTCAGGAGGGAGGAGAAGGTGGCAAAGAGCTTCCTAGGGTTAGAGGCAGATGCTTGGAATTTTTGAGTGGTAGAAATTGGCTTTAGCAGCAGAGACAGAAGAGGAGAATGTAGAGAGGAGGGAGTGAAAGGATGCCAGGTCCGCAGGGAGGCGAGTTTTCCTCCATTTCCGCTCGGCTGCCCGGAGCCCTGTTCTGTGAGCTCGCAATGAGTCGTCGAGCCACGGAGCAGGAGGGGAGGACCGAGCCGGCCTGGAGGATAGGGGACATAGAGAGTCAAAGGATGCAGAAAGGGAGGAGAGGAGGGTTGAGGAGGCAGAATCAGGAGATAGGTTGGAGAAGGTTTGAGCAGAGGGAAGAGATGATAGGATGGAAGAGGAGAGAGTAGCGGGGGAGAGAGAGCGAAGGTTGGGACGGCGCGATACCATCCGAGTAGGGGCAGTGTGGGAAGTGTTGGATGAGAGCGAGAGGGAAAAGGATACAAGGTAGTGGTCGGAGACTTGGAGGGGAGTTGCAATGAGATTAGTGGAAGAACAGCATCTAGTAAAGATGAGGTCAAGCGTATTGCCTGCCTTGTGAGTAGGGGGGGAAGGTGAGAGGGTGAGGTCAAAAGAGGAGAGGAGTGGAAAGAAGGAGGCAGAGAGGAATGAGTCAAAGTTAGACGTGGGGAGGTTAAAGTCACCCAGAACTGTGAGAGGTGAGCCATCCTCAGGAAAGGAACTTATCAGGGCGTCAAGCTCATTGATGAACTCTCCAAGGGAACCTGGAGGGCGATAAATGATAAGGATGTTAAGCTTGAAAGGGCTGGTAACTGTGACAGCATGGAATTCAAAGGAGGCGATAGACAGATGGGTCAGGGGAGAAAGAGAGAATGTCCACTTGGGAGAGATGAGGATCCCAGTGCCACCACCCCGCTGACCAGAAGCTCTCGGGGTGTGTTTGAACGCAAAAAATATTTGTTTATCAAAATAAGTTCTTTTGGCAGAAATGCCTTCTCGAGCATGTGAACTTCAATGTGCCTTAATAAAAAACGTGTATGCCATCTGAAAATATGAATAAAATTGTTAAATTACGAGCCTAGTTAGTTAACCTCTCTGGGATAGATGGGACGCTTGCGTCCCAACAGCCATGTCAAAATGTAGAGCGCCAAATTCAAAAAAATTATATAAAATTAAACTTGATTAAATCACACATATAAGATATCAAATTAAAGCTACACTCGTTGTGAATCCAGCCAACATGTCAGATTTCAAAAAGGCTTTTTGGCGAAAGCATAAGATGCTATTATCTGATGATAGCCCAATGTAAACAAGAGAGTGTAGCCTATTTCAACCATGCTAGCGCTACTCAAAACGCTAATATAAAATATAAAACATGCATTACCTTTGACGAGATTCTTTTGTTGGCACTCCAATATGTCCCATAAACATCACAAATGGTCCTTTTGTTCGATTAATTCCATCCATATATATCCAAATTGTCCATTTATTTGGCGCCGTTGTACCAGGAAAAACAGCGTTCAATTTGAACAAAATCACGACACAATATCTAAAAAAAATTACCTCTAAACTTTGCCAAAACATTTCAAAGTACTCTTGTAATACAGCTTAAGGTATTTGTAAACGTTAATAATGGATCAAATTGAAGACAGGTCAATCTGTTTTCAATACAGGATATCAACAAACTCACGGAACATTTCACGTCTTGCCCAAACAGTCTTCAGAAAATGTTTCAGGCTTGTATTCTGAAAAATGAGGAAGTAAGAGCAGTCTGAATGAGTGGACCTTGCCGTGTCACAGAGCTTTTTCCTGCGCAAGACCGAGAGAGTGCGTTTCTTGTTTACATTTTATATTGACAACGTTATTGTCCGGTTGAAAGATTATTGATTATTTGGGCTAAAAACAACCTGAGGTTTGAATATAAACATCGTTTGACATGTTTCTATGAACTTTACGGATACAATTTGGATTGTTTTGTCTTCCTGTTTTTACTGCGTTTTAGCCTGTGGATTACTGAAGAAAACGCGCGAACAAAACTGAGGTTTTTGGGTATAAAGATACTTTATCGAACAAAAATAACATTTATTGAGTAAATGAATGTCTGCTGATTGCAACCATATGTAGATCAAAGGTAAGGGATTAATTGTATCTCTATTTCTAAATTGTGTAACTGTTCTAGCTGGCTGGCTACTGTTTGTAATGATTTGTTTAGTGGGCTATGTTCTCGTAATGTATGCTTTCGCCGTAAAGCATTTAAAAAATCTGACACTGTGGTTGGATTCACAAGCAGTTCATCTTTAAACCTATGTAATATATGTTTTGTTTTCTGAATTTTTATAATGAGTATTTCTGTATATGAATTTGGCGCCCACCAGTTTCACTGGCTGTTGAAGAGGTGGGTCGCTACCGTCTCACGTGCCCAAGAGAGGTTAATCCAGCCACCATGTCAGATTTCAAAAAGTCTTTAAGGCGAAAGCAAACCATGCTATTATCTGAGGACAGAACCCTATCAAACAAACACAGACAATCATATTTCATCCCGCCAGGCGCGACACAAAACTCATAAATAACTATTTAATTCATGCCTTACCTTCGAAGATCTTCTTTTTTGGCACTCCAATATTTCACATAAACATCACAAATGGTCCTTTTGTTTGATCAATTCTGTCGCTTTATCTCCAAAATGTCAATTTATTTGGCGCGTTTGATCCAGAAAAACACCGGTTCCAACTCGCGCAACATGACTACAAAATATCTAATAAGTTACCTGTAATCTTTGTTCAACATTTCAAACAACTTTCCTAATACAACTTTAAGTATTTTTTACGCAAATAATCGATACAATTTAAGACGGGATAAACTGCGTTCAAAGAGGATAAAAAGAAAGTGGAGCGAGCTTTCAGGTCATGCGTCCCAACCACAACAGTACACTTCACTCGTTCTGAACAGCCCTACTTCTTAATTTCTCAAAGGAAAAACATCAACCAATTTCTAAAGACTTTTGACATCTGGTGGAAGCGATAGGAATTGTAAGCAAGTGCCTTAGAAATCTAGATCCCCATAGAAAACACATTGAAAAGAGAGTGACCTCAAAAACAAATGTTCCTGGTTGGTTTGTCCTCGAGGTTTCGCCTGCCAAATAAGTTCTGTTATACTCACAGACATAATTCAAACAGTTTTAGAAACGTCAGAATGTTTTCTATCCGAATCTACTAATAATATGCATATCCTAGCTTCTTGGCCTGAGTAGCAGGGAGTTTACTTTGGGCACGCTTTTCATCCGGACATGAAAATATCGCCCCCTAGCCTGGAGAGGTTATTAGACTGGCAACTGTGGTGCCAGTATAGTGCTGTAAATTTACAGGGAAAAGTTTTACAGTGTACTAAATATTGTCCTAAAAGGAAAAATATTTGGACTTTGTGGATTGTGTGTTACTATGATGTCCTTGATGTGGAAAAATACTTTCACACTCAATACATTGTTCAATAGTTTTTGCACTTCCGATCAGTGAGATGGTCGACTGGTTTTCAGTGGCCTATTCATGTTCAAATGGTCAGACAAGCAGACACCTGGGCCACGTTCAGTTGCCAAATGTTGTCGAACATTGCCAATAGAAATGCCATGAATAAAGCAGACAATTCCTTATTCCATCTGTCGGGGAGGGAAGTTTTCTCTTCATCAAAAATGTATTTCTGAACGTTCCAAAACGTTGCGGCTTGTCTGTTTTTATCGCAATGGCGAAGTCTTATGGCCAATATTTAAATTGTCCAAATGGTCAAGCCTCTTCATAACCACAATTGCCATTCTCTCACACACTTTTCTAATCAATGCTTTCTACCATTATTGATCTCTCGCTAACTTTACACTTGATCCTGTCCCTGTTGTCTCTTCCTCAATATATTTATTTTGCTCTAACACATTCTCTCTCCATCCTCTCCCCTGTCTTTCCCTCCCTCATGCACTCCCTCCTTCCCTCTCTCAATCCCTCCCTCCTCTTCCTCTCTCCCTCGCTCTCCCACCCTTTCCATGATGTGTGCTTGGAGTGGAAAAATACTTTCACACTCAAGACGTTGTTCAATAGTTTTTGTGCACTGGAATATTTATGATACTGTATGTAGTAATAGGGGACTTGTAGGGGATTTGTAGGGGACCATCAAGTAAGGAGGTGTCTGTGAGTGGAGGGATAGTGGAGGAGTATGGCAGGGGGAGGATGTACACACAAAGGAAGTATACACAAATCTCTGCAGTACCAAAGGCCTCTCCAGTGGCATATTTAACGGGGGCTTGGGAGAGCTTCACACACACACACACACACAACAGCTGGAACACTCAGCCTTGTGCAGGTCCACAACACCTGGCAACTGCTCTGAAAAAGAGGACACGAGGGAGAGAAGAAAGGAGGAGGTAAGAGAAGAGCGAGAGAAAAAGGGAGAGGAGGGAGAGAAAGGGCTATTAACTTTAGGCAAACAAACAACACATCAATTGGGGTGCACTGGAAAGAAAGTTTAGACAAATTCTCACTAGGCTTAACATTAACAGCAACTTTTCTGTTTTGGTTCTTCCGACAAAGTACAACCAACTCACAAAACATATCACCTTCAATCACAAACCCCTGTGCAGACAAATCACTAACTCAAAAACCTTTAAAGCCTTTAAAAAATATTTTAAAAGTGTTAAAGTTTGCGTAACAGTTATTTTCAGACAAGTCTTTTGAGTCTGTGAACAGTGCTGGTAGTGGATGGTAGTTGGGTGTCAGGGGCATGCATGGCGGGAGAGGGATTAAAAGGTTTTAGGAGTGTCTCTCACGGCGCCTCCGACACCCCCCCCCCCCCCCTACTACTCTGACTTCGGTGTGGAAAAATGTAATTGATACAATTGTGATATGTTGTTGTCTCACCTAGCTATCTTAAGATGAATGCACTAATTGTAAGTCGCTCTGGCTAAGAGTGTCTGCAAAATGACTAAAATGTCAAATGTAATGTGTCAAGTTTGTTTTTACACCACTAGACATACAGACACAAAGAGAGAAAGAACCAAAACATGCAAACACAGACACAGATGATATCTTTTTATCAACTACACGAACGCACACACACACAGTTCCGTCCTAGCTTTACCTATTGTGACCCTAATTCAGGAATCTAGGCGTATGTCGAAAGTAGCGACTTCACAGAAGAAACTTTTGAATGTAAAAAAATGTGTTTTCTGGCAGAAATGTCTTCTTGAACATGTAGACTTTCATGTGCCTTAATAACAAATGAGTATGCCATCTGTAAATATGAATAAAATTGTTAAATTACCAGCCATGTTGGTTAAGCCACAGATAAAGTGAGCAACTTTCCCACTAGCCATGATTGGCTCAGATAATAAGTGGGCTGAACATGCTGAGAGAGGAGTTTGGATTGGTCTGCCATAGAAGCTCGTCAGTCTGTGATGGTAATCCTGTTGAACGCGGCTTTACATTTATTTTATTGTTTAGTGGAGCTGCATAAGTGTGGCTCTCCACTTTCTGTAGGATCGAGTTTTGAAACCCGTGGAATTAGAGTATGATAGCTAAAGAGATGGAGGAAACACCAGTCCCTGGATTACATCTTCAAACTAAGGGCAACCCGTGGGGTGGCATTCCTGACAGGGAGATGCGTCCATGCACGATAATGTATCCAGGCAAGATAGTCTAGCGTTAGCTAGATAACGTAACATTTTCAGATATTACACGTTTTCTAATTTTGACAGAAAGAGGTTTCATTTCAAGCTAAAGTGTACTGTTAGCTAACTGTTAGCTAATGTTATCTGACTGGCTCCCTAGCTGATGTTATTATTCGTTTCCCAGAGCCGCGTGCTGTTCTAGTTAGAGCCTAATGTTAGCTAGCTAACATTGAACCTGGTTGGTTAGCTCCCAGCACTGTGGCATTGTTGGCACTGTTTATTGTTAAACTAGCTAACGCTGGCTGGCTGGCTCGTTCGCTAACGTTACGTGACGTGTGTACAACACCCGTTGAATATGGTCTGTGTCAGTAAACGTCTGCAAAAAAAGTGTCATGAAATTACAAAGCAGAGCTGGTGAGGCTGTTTTCATGTTATCCAGAGGTAAGAAAATCATCGGTCAGTGTCAAGTGTGCGCTTCTAGAGCGAAACGAGATGGTTGGGGCTAAAGCTTAGGGTGAGGGTGTGAAAGATGCTGAATGGGTGTCGACAAAGAAGAGCTCTTTACTAGATAGTAAAACATCCAAAGGCGATTGTCTAAAAAATGAGTTTGCAAGTTGATCAACTTTCAAAGCAGAATTAGTTTCTCATTGTTCCTCAAATGCAGTGTACGATATACCGTTTTGTAGCTCTGAGTCTCTACTTTTATATAATGTAAAAAACATCACTCCAAACTTTGCTACATAAGACCAAATCCAGGTGGTAAATCACTATTGACATTCACTGACCGAGGACAAAATGTGCCTGTTTGGATAGAGAAGAACCTCCTCAAACCTACCCCAACCCCTTTACACCCATCCCAACACTATCCCCTCTGTGCTCGCAACAACCTCAATATACTATGAATTCACAAAGAAAACAGATGAATAATCCATAAAGCCTTTAATAATTCACAGATCTTTACATCACCAGTCTTTACTATGTTTCCCCTGGTTTCTTAGTTCCATTACCCTGTCTGTCTGGGAGACTCATATTTGCATGGTAATTTATTTAGGGACTTCCTTCCTCTTCTCTATCTGCCCTGCCTCGTCACTGTGAGTGAGTGAGTGAGTGAGTGAGTGAGTGAGTGAGTGAGTGAGTGAGTGAGTGAGTGTAAGAGAGAGAGTAGGCCTGGCCGTCCACAGGCACGTAAAAGACACAAATAGGCCTGCACAAATTTGACTCACCAGGAGAGAGGAGAAAGGTGGGGGAACCTCACAGTGACATGGTCAGAGTGGTTGGTCAGAGTGGTTGGACAATACAAATACTCACAACCAGCTGAGACACACGGATACAGAGGGGTTTGTAGAGGTCAACTGTATGTGTATGCAGCATGTACAGTTGAAGTCAGAAGTTTACATACACTTAGGTTGGAGTCATTAAAAGTGTTTTTTCAACCACTCCACACATTTCTTGTTAACAAACTATGGTTTTGGCAAGTCGGTTCGGACATCAGTCAGGAAGTTAAAGTTAGGTCGCAAATGGGTCTTCCAAATTGACAATGACCCCAAGCATACTTTCAAAGTTGTTGGAAAATGGCTTTAGGACAACAAAGTCAAGGTGTTGGAGTGGCCATCACAAAGCCCTGACCTCAATCCCATAGAACATTTGTGGGTAGAACTGAAAAAGTGTGTGCGAGCAATGAGGCCTACAAATCTGACTCAGTTACACCAGCTCTGTCAGGAGGAATGGGCCAACATTCACCCAACTTATTGTGGGAAGCTTGTGAAAAGGCTACCCGAAACGTTTGACCCAAGTTAAACACTTTAAAGACAATGCTACCAAATACTAATTGAGTGTATGTAAACTTCTGACCCACAGGGAATGTGATGAAAGAAATAAAAGCTGAAATAAATCATTCTCCCTACTATTATTCTGACATTTCACATTCTTAAAATAAAGTGGTGATCCTAACTGACCTAAGACAGGGAATTTTTACGAGGGTTAAATGTCAGGAATTGTGGAACAACTGAGTTTAAATGTATTTGGCTAAAGGTGTACGTAAACTTCCGACTTCAACTGTATCTAAAGCATATGTACAGAATAGAGAGGACAGTTAGACCCCGACCCCTTCACACTGTGGACAACTCATCTCTCCTTCGCCTTCCTCTCTTCACATGAAAAAACAACCGAGTGGAGAGAGAAACAGCCTTCAGCAACGTTGATGCCATTCGGAGCAGAGCGGCTATATGTTCTGAAGATAGAGCGAGAGAAGAAGAAGGGATAGGAAGGCTAAAAAGTATCTCCATGTAGATGAAGTTAATTAGGGGATTTTAGTCTGTTAACCTGTCTAGGATCATCGTGGCGCTAGCGGCACACCCCCCCCCCCCCCCCACTGAAAAACCAGTGCCGCGAAATTCAAAAAAAATATTTTTTTTAAATATTTAACTTTCACACATTAAAGTCCAATACAGCTAATGAAAGACACAGATCTTGTGAATCCAGTCAACATTTCCGATTTTTAAAATGTTTTACAGGGAAGACACAATATGTAAAGATGTACATCTATTACCTAAAAACACATTAGCATAATCCACCATCTTTTATTTGTCCACCAACACCAGTAGCCATCACCAATTCGGCTAAACTAAGATATTTATAGCCCCTAACCAACAAAAAAACTCATTAGATGACAGTCTGATAACATATTTATGGTATGGGATAGGTTTTGTTAGAAAAAAGTGCATATTTCAGGTAGATGGCATAGGTTACAATTGCACCCACCGTCACAAATGGAATAGAAAAACTACTTAGAGCAACGTGTTTACCTACTTACTAATCATCAAACATTTCGTAAAAATACACAGCATACACGAATCGAAAGACACAGATCCTGTGAATACAGACAATATTTCAGATTTTCTAAGTGTCTTACAGCGAAAACACAATAAATCGTTATATTAGCTTAGCACATAGCAATTAGCAGCCCAGCATTGATTCTAGCCAAAGTGAGCGATAAAAGTCAACATCGCCAAAAGATATTAATTTTTTCACTAACCTTCTCAGAATTCTTCCGATGACACTCCTGTAACATCACATTACAACATGCATATACAGTTTGATCGAAAATGTTTATATTTAGCCACCAAAATCATGGTTAGACAATGTGAAATGTAGACAAGCTGGTAAAGAAAAAGTCCTTGCGCCACTTAGACAGTGATCTACTCTTATACATAAATACTCATAAACGTGACTAAAAAATATAGGGTGGACAGGGATTGATAGACAATTTAATTCTTAATACAATTGCGTTATTACATTTTTTAATTTATCCTTACTTTTCAATACAGTTTGCGCCAAGCGAAGCTACGTCAAAAAACATGGCGTCCTAAGCCACTAAAATGTTTCGACAGAAACACGATTTATCATAATAAAAATGTCCTACCTTGAGCTGTTCTTCCATCAGTATCTTGGGCAAAGGATCCTTTCTTGGGAGGAATCGTCTTTTGGTGGAAAGCTGTCCTCTTGCCATGTGAAAATGCCAACTGCGTTCGGGATGAACTGAAAGCGTGCCCACCTATTCACAGCGTTAAAGAAATAAATGTCCCAAAATCGCACTAAACGGATATAAATTGCTATAAAACGCTTTAAATTAACTACCTTATGATGTTTTTAACTCCTATAACGAGTGAAAAGATGACCGGAGAAATATAACAGGCTAAACTAACGCTTGGAACAGGAGAGGGTCGGTGTCCTCCACGCGCGTTACGCAGCAAGAAAAGACTTGCTAGCTACAGGGTTTTTTCATTTGTAGTGCCTGTGAACGCGCAATCGACCCCATTGGAATCGTCATCACGTAAAGGCATCCAGGGGAAGACGTAAGAAGTGTCCGTATAGTCATAGCAAAATCAGTGCCCTTTTAACTGACTTCAGAATAGTGGCCAACATTTCTGAAATCTGAATCCATGTCAGGGAAATTGCTGTAGAATGGGCTCTGTTCCACTTAGAGACAAAATTTCAACTCCTATAGAAACTATAGACTGTTTTCTATCCAATAATAATAATAATATGCATATTGTACGATCAAGGATTTTGTGGGAAGCCGTTTCAAAAATTTGCCAAATTAGCATAAATAGTCTAAACAGCGCCCCCATCCCCAACAGGTTTTAAATGGACGACGGCAGAGATCACTGAAATCACAGCCCACACAGACGCCATCATGACGCACCTCAATGGAGTAAGGAAAAACAAAGCATACACACACTGTCTGAATCCAAAATGGCACCCTATTCCCTACATAGTGAACTACTTTTGACCAGGGCTGATAGGGAATAGTGTGAGAATAGGCAAGAGGGTTCCATTTGGGATGCGAATGTATTTTCATGTCTGTCTCCCACCATCTCACTGTCTATCCCTCTCTTTCTCCCCATCATAAAAGAGAGGGGAACCTCAGAGAGGTGAGGTACAGTCCAGGGGTGAACAGGGTGGCGTGTGTGATCTCGAATAGCTGTTGTTGAACATTGCTGATAGAAATGCCCTGACTAAAGCAGACAATTCCTTATTCTATCTGTCGAGGAGGGACGTTTTTTTCTACATCAAATATTTGTTTCTGAACGTTCCAAAATGCTGTGGCCTGTCTGTTCTTACCGCAATGGCAAAGTCTTATATGGCCAATATTTAATTCGCCCAAATGTTCAAGCCTCTTCATAACCATAATTCCCATTCTCTCTCACACTTTTTTATTCAATGCTTTCTACCATTATTGATCTCTCGCTAACTTTCCAATTGATCCTGTCCCTGTTGTCTCTCCCTCAATATATTTATTTTGCTCTAATGCATTCCCTCTCCATCATCTCCACTCTCTTTCCCTCCCTCCTCTTCCCTCTCTCAATCCTTCCCTCCATACCTCCCTCCCTCCATCTATCTCCAGGTGAGGTACATCTGGGGGAACAGTGCACCTGCAGTCCAGTGAAAACACATGCAGCGGAGAGCTGTGGGGACTCTCTATGTCCTTAAATTATTAATCTGCTCTCTGCTCCATCTCTCTTCTTTATCTCTTTCTTTCTTTCACTCCCTCCCTCTCTCTGTCTCTCTTTATCTCTCTCTCTCTCTCTCTCTCTCTCTCTCTCTCTCTCTCTCACTCTCACCGTCTTTCTCTACCTCAGTGTGTCTGACTATGTTTTTGACATTCTGTTTCCCTATTTAAAAAATCCTTGCTCTCTTGCTTTCACTCTCTCTCTCTATCCGTCTATGTCTTTTGGTTCTCTAAAGATACATCTTTCTCCATGCTGTCCTTTTCACTTTCTTTTTCCAATCTATCCCTTTCTCCTATGCTCTCTCATGTTTGCCCAAAGATTGATGACTCTTTCAGACTGGTCCAGGGGCCTGTTTAAAGATGCATGAGGTGACGGGGCCAAGCTTCCTCTTTCTCCCACTCTATCCCCCTCTCTCTCTCTCTCTTCCTCATTCCCTCTATCTCTCTTCTCTCTCCCTCTTTTCTCCCCACCCCCCCACCTGTCCATCCCTATCTCCCTCCCTACGTTCCTCCCTCTCTCTCTAGATCCCTCCCCCACTCTCAACAACTCTGTGTGAGACTTTCCCCAAACTCACCCAGTGTCCATAGCGCAACATCAAACACGACCCTCCTCTTCCCCCACTGTCAGGAAGGCTGAGTGTGACTTATGAAGATGATCTCCCAGACAGTATGATGGGTGAGTCAGCGGCATAGCAATACGCTTGACATATTGACAGAGGGACATTCAGTATGATGATGTGTGTGTGTGTGTGTGTGTGTGTGTGCGACGACACTCAGTTCCTGCGGTGACGAGGGTAGCTACAATATATCGCAGGAGTAGGTTATGTGGTTTGGTTATTGTTAATATTGCTGTGGCTGTTGGATTACGCTTTCAATGGTGATATGCCTAGGGTCACATGGATGAGCTCAAGATCAGTAACTGTTTTGTATAGATTTGTATCGAGGAGGGGGAGGAGAGGACATCAAACGTGGTTAGGGGGGACCTAATTGGCTGAGATGTTTACATAAAGAAAGCTCTTCCACTATTCTGTTTGAAAATAAATAGCGAAAGAGAGAGTGAAGGAGGAGGGGGGGGGAAAGGTGGAGGCAGACACATAAGATAGAGAGGAGACGGAGAGAGAATTTGAGGGAGGAAGGGAAAGTGGAAGAGATGAGAGAGAGAGAGCGAGAGACTGAAGGCAAGCTGCCAAGCTACAAGGCTACACTGCACTCCACAAACAGCTCTAATGTACGTTTAACAGGCATCGCCATTGGGGGTTATTTTATATTTTACTGGGGGAGGAGAGGAAGGATAGAGCGAGGAGATAGAGGGAAGGTGTAGGTACTAGTTTATGTAAGAGAGTTTACTACTGGTACTAGTTTATGTAAGGTGTGAGATGGGAGTTGTGCTCCCTTTACCTTCACTCTCCACCCGAAATTAGACGGTCCTGAGGGAGGTGACCGCTTCGAAGCAGTTGTCACCCTGCCCTCGCACCTGCTTCATCACACCACACAGGATTAGGCCTTTAGAGTACATCTCCTGTAGGGAGACACAGAGAGACAATGATGCTTTATACACACAGTGGGTCTTTCAGGTGCACACACCCACACACACGCACACCGATTTTACAGAGAGCTGCATCGCGTACACAAACACAGACACACACACATGGATTCACACAGGGGGAGAACAGGTGTAGGTTGGTGCACAAACATACACACAGACTACATATACACACACACACACACACACACACACACACGTACTCACTCACAAATGATACAAACACATACCGTATTATTCTCTGTGCTTAATAGAAATCCTATAACAAATCTCTAACCAGAAAACAAACCTCTCCCATATTTATAGAACCACACTACTGTGGTACTAGCCACACAGAAAGTGTGTGTGACGAACAGGGATTTGGAGGCTGCGGAATATTTCATTACCCCGCACTCCAAACCAGCACAAGCAAATAATGAGCAGCCAAATAATGAGCGTTTTGCACAGGAGACATCGGTGACCCTCTTTCGCTGGTGTCCCCAAGGCAACATCATTGAAAGTATTGGGTCACATTGCCACATTGTCAGGAACCAAGTCAAAATAGACTGTGCCAAACCAGACACCGATCCACCACCTTAAATTCCCACTCACGATGGTGATGGTGCGTCAAACTACTGACGATTACTAACGGTCCAAAGCCCTAACATTCACACTAAGTATAAAGTTGAAAACTGCAACAAAAAGCCCTGAAACTTTGCAGTGATGGTGGATAAAGCATAAGCACATTATGTTACCATAATGTTCTCACCCCCACAGTGAATTAGAATACATTATTGCTGGATGCTGTACTGGATTAAAGAGGGCCATCCAGACGTTGCATTATTCATATCGATAATGTCATTATCATTGCAAAGTACCCTGGATAAAAACACCCTGTCTCCTTTTTCTCTCTCTCTCTCTCTCTCTCCAATACAGTTGACCTGAATCTGATGCTCCCAGTAGATACTGATGGTGCACTTTACTATACTGTCTGAGTGGAGCAGCGGTCTAAGTCACTGCATCTCAATGCTAGAGGTGTCACTACAGTCCCTGGTTTGAATCCAGATTGTATCACATCTGGCTGTGATTGGGAGTCCCATAGGGTGGTGCACAATTGTCCCCGTGTTGTCAGGGTTTGGCTGGGGTAGGCTGTCATTGTAAATAATTATTTGTTCTTAACTGACTTGTCTAGTTAAATAAAGATGAAATAAAAAAAAAAATACTGCACTTGTGTATGTGTGTGTGCAGGGAGATGGGATAGAATGAGTGGAAGGGGTGACCGAACACTTCACTCAATCCCTTTGCAAGTTTCTTATATTAGTGACCTTGACATGCAAATCTAAGATTTAGCCAAGGACATTATGCTTTCCGATGAGATAGAGAGAGGGAGAGATTAAAAATGTAGATAGAGACGGAGATGTGATCAAAAAAGAAAAGAGGAGGGGACCTTAAATGACTGACCGACAGGGAGGTAGAGAAAATGGTTGCAGAAAGAACAAGAAAAACGGGCCGAAATTAAGATGGGGGGGGGGGGTCCTTCCTCTCAAATAAAGGTGGGATGTTAACAATAGCAGGGAGCAGCTAACCCTAATTTCTGACACGGAGCATGTGCAACTCTCCCTGGGGCCTTACTATTGCACCAATTTAGTATAGTAGCACTGAGCCACTCGCAAACGCCACCATAGGGCTGTGAACTTTACCGCATTTTATATGGAGCTTTATCTCCCTCTCTCTCGATGGAGAATGGAGAGATGGGGATATGAATGAAAATAGGATCAAATGACTCATGCCACTAAGTGCAGATAATTATTCGTAATGTGGGTTAGACATCATTTATTGTTTTAATTATGTTTTGGCTTTTTTGTGGAAGAACATGTTTTTTTTTATTGTGAGCAGCATGTGTAAACACTATGATGGAGTGATGGAGGGAGGAGGGGGTTGTTGATCGAGAGATCAACAGAAGTTGTGGCCGAACACATACACACAGACACACACACGTGCACACACCTCAGACACAGACAGATGCACAAACTCACGTACACACACATCCTCACACTCTCATACTCTCATTTGCTCTCTCTCACTCACACACACACACACACACACACACACACACACACACACACACACACACACACACACACACACACACACACACACACACACACACACACACACACACACCGTGAGCAGAGATGTACTAATGTTTGAGAGCTAGGCCCAGAGGACTGCCTAGGGAGCAACGAGGCCTTTATATCTCTCAGTCAAGATAATGGACACACTGACCTGATACTCCTCCACTCGCCCTGTCCATATCTCTCCTGCACTGCACTTGTTTTTCCCTCCCTCTATCACTCCCTACCCTCTATCTGCTCTACTGCTCCTTCTATTTCCTTTATCTTGTTGTTCTAACTCATCTCTCACTTGTTCTTGTTTTTCATTTTCTCCAATTCTCAAGAATGAGCACACACTCACACACACACACACACTCTCACGGTTCAGCAAGCAATTAAGGCACAGCTATAGAGTTAAAAGCCTTTAATAATAGTCTGCATGTGGAGAACAGAAGAGAGGAGGAGAGAATACAGAGGAAAGAAAAAGCTCCTATACCACCACTCATTCTACTGCCTGAGAACCAACCAACAACTGGGAGCTTATCAGTGGAGGCACGGGGTCACCCACTGGTGATACGGTGGAACTACAGTTAAAAAATGACTGCACAGAAATGCCCTTGATAGCCTTTAGACAATTAGGTGCTGTAACTTCGATAGAAAATGAGCAATGGCTTCACTTTTAGGTCAACGCTATAATCTGAAGTGTGATTAGGTTGAATTTATACAAAAACAAACAAATGTGAGGTGTAAATTGCTTTTCTGCTTTGAAAAAGAAGGAGCAAAACACTCATTTTAAATGAATAAATAGACTGCCATACCATGGGAAATGTTATATTAAAGTTTGTTTGGTCCACAGATAATGATCAAGTTCCGATAACTCTGAAAAAGCAAATGCTCAGATAAAGAGAACTGAGGTTTTGGGAAAGAGAGAGGGAGAGAGAGGGGGGGCTTTCAGGATTGACATTAAGGGGCTTTGCAGTGGCACACAGTCAAGCAGACGGATCACTGATCTCCTTTACCTTGACTCACACACACACACAGCCCTTCCCTAAAACACCAAATCCTAGCTTTGGGGGTAGCGCTTTCACCCAGGTTCCAGACAGGTTCAACATGTGACATCAATTCGGTCCAGAGGTTGACGAAATCGGACGAAAGGAGGCAATTTACACTTTGTCGTTGAGGACAACCCTTGGGGGGGGGGGGGGGGTGAGAAGTTGAGAACGCCACTCTCTCCAGTCTCCCACGCCACTGATGACATCCGCCTGATGAAAATCACACGACCTAAAGACCATCGGCTGAGGTGGAGATTAAGTGCGATTACTTTTGTCTGGGATCGTTGGAGAGCCTTGAAAGTAGGTGAGGGTAATAGTAACAGAAGGGGGTGAGAGAGAGATTGAGAGATGGAAGGAGTGATAGTAGGAAGAGTAGTGGGAATTTGATAAAAGTTTCCATAATGTATTGGGATCACGGAGCTTGTGGGAATCCTTTATATCTGGCAACATTCAATGCAGTAATTACATTCATGAAGAAATCTCAATGTACTGAAAGTGTGAATCCGCTTCCCGCTGGCACCCTCAGCGGCCTCCCCACTACTTGGGTTGAGTTTTCCCTTTGAACGAAAACGTGGGGATTGGGCCCTGAGCCGCTCTGGGCTGGCCTTCTGGATCAACTCAAAGAATCATCTTTGTCTGAGAGGCAAGCATATGCTTTTATTCAACGTTCGATTTTTGTATTTATTCTGGATCCCTGGGGTTCAGCGACATTTTAAAAACATTACAATACAGGCCCCTACTCCACTACCACATACTGTATCTAAAACACAAAATCCATGTTGTATCAATATGTTTTGACCATCACAGTTTACAATTAAGGGTTACTCCAAGCAGTTTAGTCACCTGAACTTAACCTCTCTGGTACCAGTGGGATGGTAGCTTCCCACCTCGACTACAGCCAGTGAAATTGCAGGGCGCCAAATTCAAAACAGAAATCCCATAATTAAAATTCCTCAAACATACAAGTATTATCCAGAAAATGTGAAGTGCAAGATGTTCAAAGGGGGCGTTGTTGGGGCTGTTTTTCTAGGCCCAAGGGAACTTTTTATACTGCTAACCATGAGGTTCTCATCACAAAACTGTTCAAGTTCAACTTTTCCCCGATGTCTTGAGATGGAGGAAATCATACCTTGAAGGTAGAACCCAGCGTGTCAGAGTGAGCAATGAGCTGTCGCCCACTCTCATCTACGATGTGGGCATGCCCCAAGGGTCAATACTGGGGCCCTCCTGTTCAGCCTGTACATTAATGATCTGCCTTCTGTTTGTACTGGATCTGAAGTTCAAATGTATACAGTTGATACAGTGATATACAGTACCGGTCCAAAACTTTAGAACACCTACTCATTCAAGGGTTTTTCCTTATTTGTACTATTTTCAACATTATAGAATAATAGTGAAGACAACAAAACTAAGAAATAGCACATATGAAATCATGTAGTAACCAAAGGACAAATTTCCACCGGTCTAATGTCCATTGCTTGTGTTTCTTGGCCGAAGAAAGTCTCTTCTTCTTACTGGTGTCCTTTAGTAGTGGTTTCTTTGCAGCA
The DNA here is from genome assembly GCF_029448725.1 of Salvelinus fontinalis. Lineage (NCBI taxonomy): Eukaryota > Metazoa > Chordata > Actinopteri > Salmoniformes > Salmonidae > Salvelinus > Salvelinus fontinalis. The sequence continues at coordinate 950,528 of NC_074700.1, read as the reverse complement.
ATTCGACCATGAAGGACTGATTCACAAAGTCTCTGAACAGTTGATGTTGAGGTGTGTCTGTTACTTGAACTCTGTGAAGCATTTATTTGGGTTGCAATTTCAGAGGCTGGTAACACTAATGAACTGATCCTCTGCAGCAGAGGGAACTCTGGGTCTTCCATTCCCGTAACGGTCCTCATGAGAGCCAGTTTCATCGTAGCGCTTGATGGTTTTTGTGACTGCACTTGCAGAAACTTTCAACGTTCTTGAAATTTTCCTGATTGACTGACCTTCATGTCTTAAAGTAATGATGGACTGTCGTTTCTCTTTTCTTATTTGAGCTGTTCTTGCCATATTTTGGACTTGGTATTGAAGTTCACAAAGCTGGCTAAGAGAATGTCAAGATTGTGCAAAGCTGTCATCAAGGCAAAGGGTGGCTATTTGAAGAATCTCAAATATAAAATATATTTTCATTTGTTAAACAGTTTTTTGATTACTACATAATTCCATATGTGTTATTTCACAGTGTTGATGTCTTCACTATTATTCTACCATGTAGAAAATAGTAAAAATAAAGAAAAACTCTTGAATGAGTAGGTGTTCTAAAACTTTTGACCGGTAGTGTATGTGCATGCAAAGAGGAAACAACAAGTTACACAATAACTCACTACTGTAATTGTCCAGGTTACAAAGCAACTCAGTGACTCAAGTTTGCATCTCAATGTGAATAAACAGTCTGAATGTTCTTCACAAAGAGGGCAACTGATACTACTGAGCCAGATGTCTATGTGTCTTTGGAGAAGCTCCAGGTGGTATCCAATATTAAGTACCGTGGCATCATACTTCATTCCAACCTCTATTTTAAAAAGTAGGTGAAAAAAAGGTATCTCAAATAAACAAATTCTACCTAGCCACTTTTTGATTGATATGGAATTGTTTGACTACAGAGGTATCAAAACCGTACATCAATGCTATGATGCTCCCTGACATGACATACTGCTAGACTAGTTGGGCCCAAGCTTTCTGTACAACATTAAAAGCCTTTCCGTCCGTCTACAAACAGGCTCTCAAAGTGCTGGATTAGAAAGCCCAGTTGCCATCATCAATGTTACATCCTCAGAAAGTCGTGAATATCGTGTGCAATACACTGACACATGTCTCGTATTCAAGATCCTCATTGGCCTGGCTCCCCCTCCACTTAGTACATTTTTCAAACAGAAAACCCAAACCCATGGTAGCAGATCCACATGGTCTGCCATGAGAGGTGACTGTATAGTTCCTTTAAGGAAAAGCACCTTCAGTCAATCTGCTTTCTCTGTGAGAGCTTCCCATGTCTGGGACACACTGCCATCAGACACACACAACGGCTCCACCTATCGCACCTTCCCGAAAAAAACATAAAGACATGGCTGAAGGCTGATCAGACTTAACATATGTAGCTTAAGAAACAAGGTTCATGAAATGAATAACTTGCTACTAACAGATGGCATTCATATTCTGATTATCTCTGAAACTCACTTAGATAACACCTTTGATGAGTCGGTGGTAGCGATACAAGGTTATTACATTTACAGAAAAGCCAATGGTGGAGGTGTGGCTGTTTTTTTTAAATGAGAACCACATTCCTGTGAAGTTAGAGAGGATCTCATGTTAAATACTGTTTAAATAATATGGCTACAGCTTCATCTGCCTCACCTAAAGCCCATTGTTTTGGGAAGCTGCTGTAGACCACCAAGTGGTAGTCAGTATATGGATAACATGTGTGCAACGCTTGATAATGCATGTGATATAAAAAGAGAGGTATTTTTTTCTGGGTGATTTAAATATTGACTGGCTTTCATCAAGCTGCAACCTCAAAAAAAAGCTTCAAACTGGAACCAGTGCCTGCAATCTGGTTCAGGTTATCAGTCACCCTACCAGGGAAGTTACAAGCAACAAGGGAATTAAATCATCAACATGTATTGATCACATCTTTACTAATGCTGCAGGAATTTGTTTGAAAACTGTATCCAAATCCATCGGATGTCGTGATCACAATATAGTAGCCATATCTTGGTAAAACCAAATACGTTTTGTAGTGATTCTTATGTTGTGGATGTAAAGAATATCTGTTGCTCATGGTGTGTAATGAGGAGCAAACAGACGCTGCACTTGACCCATTTATGAAAATGCTTATTAATGCTTATTAATTAGCATTCACCCATTGATGGTGGATTGATGAGGAATTTAAAAAAAAATATGATTGAGAGGGTAAAAGGAATGGCAAATAAGTCTGGCTACACAACCGATTGGCAAACATATTGCAAATTGAGTAATCATGTGACTAAACTGAATAAAAAGAAGAAGAAATTACGCTATGAAACAAAGATACATGACATAAAGCATGATAGTAAAAAGCTTTGGAGCACCTTAAATCCAAACTCAGCTCCATTATTCATTGAATCAGATGGCTCATTCATCACAAAACCAACTGATATTGCCAATCACTTTAATAATTTGTTCATTGGCAAGCAAACTTAGGCATGACATTCCAGCAACAAACGCTGACACTACACATCCAAGTATATCTGACCAAATTATGAAACACAAGCATTGTAATCTTAAATTCCGTAAAGAGAGTGTGGAAGAGGTGAAAAACTGATTGTTGTTTACCAACAATTACAAGGTCACTCCTATTTTTAGTTCGCTGCAGCTAGCGACTGGAACGAGCTGCAGAAAAACTCAAACTGGCCAGTTTTATCGCCATCTCTTCATTCACAGACTCAATCATGGACACTCTTACTGACAGTTGTGGCTGCTTTGTGTGATGTATTGTTGTCTATACCTTCTTTCCCTTTGTGCTTTTGTCTGTGCCCAATAATGTTTGTACCATGTTTTGTGCCCCCCTGCTGCCATGCTATGTTGTTGTCTTAGGTCTCTCTTTATGTGGTGTTGTGTTGTCTCTCTTGTCGTGATGTGCCCAGTTAAATAAAGGTTAAATTAAATAAATACAAATAAAAAGCAATCTGGGTTTTGAATAGAAAATTACTGAGGATAATAGAGGACGATATTGCCACTTCTATTTGCCATATCTTCGAATTAAGCCTACAAGAAAGTGTGTGCCCTCAGGCTTGGAGGGAAGCAAAAGTCATTCCGCTACCTAAGAAAGATGAAGCTGCATTTACAGGCTTAACCCTTTCATGCATGAGTTCCAAATAGTTCCAAATGAGTGTTTTTATGCACGTGATGTTAGAACGTTCTCTCCATTCCAGAATGTGATTGTTACGTAACAGTATATTTAATCCGCGCCTCCCTCAAAACAACGCAAGCAGCCTGTTTTTATTTGTAGGCTGATTTCAACTCGTAATTTTAAATATATTTTTTTTACGTTTTCTATTTTCTAATAACAGTTTGAATTGAGGTGTGTTCCGCCTCATTCATCCACATAAAAGTAGTAATTTTTACTTCTGCGAACCAATACATTTTTTTGAAATTTATCACCCGGACAAAATCCTGCATACACGTGTTCACATTTTCCGTCTGTTGGCTGCTTTACAATCAAAGTTATTTTCGTTACCAATAATAACTTTGGAAATGTGTACGTTTCTATCAAAGTAAGTGCCTTATTACATTATAATAGTTTCTGCATGTCGTTTCTACTGTAGCATAATGTTTTTGTGTATATTCCTTATAACCGTGGACACTCAATGTAACGTTACTCATTTCATAACCTTTATGGTGTTATACTCAATGCTTAGGTAGCTAGCTACATTCTTCTATTAGGTCTGTAAAACAATGCTAATTGCGTCAGAGAAGTATTAGCATGTGTTGTATTTTGAAGCTAGCCTGGCCTTATGGCTCCCAAGTTGCGCAGCTGTAAGGAACAGCGTCTCAGTGCTAGAGGCGTCACTACAGAAACCCATGTTCAAATCCAGACTGCATTTCTAGCAAAGTATGCCTTATTACGTTATAATAGTTTCTGTGTGTCGTGTTATACCGTTTCTACTGTAGCTCACAGTGTGTATGGAGCATAATATATTTGTGTATATTCTTTATAACCGCGGATGTCGCGACTTCCGCCGAAGTCGGCTCCTCTCCTTGTTCGGGCGGCGTTCGGCGATCCACGTCACCGGCTTTCTAGCCATCGCCGCTCCATTTCTCATATATCCATTTGTTTTGTCTTGTTTCATACACACCTGGTTTTCATTCCATAATCACACTGCATGTATTTAGTCCTCTGTTCCCCTCCATGTCTTTGTGTGTAATTGTTTATTGCTAATGGTGTATGTTCACGCGCTATACTTTTGTTTCATGTTCCGTGTTTTTGGGGCACTTAGTTGTCATTTTGTGCATATTTTTTGACCGGAATAAAAGTGCGCCTGTTTACTCTACTCTGCTCTCCTGCACCTGACTTCGCCTCCCTTACACAGCCTTAACATAATTACACACCCCTACTATGGAGTCAGCAGGAGCAGGTACCCCGGTTAGAGGAGTCAAGGAGTGCGTCCAGGAACATTCCGCTATGTTACATCATCTTGGTGCCATGATGGATTGCGTTGTCCAGACTACGGACCGCTGGGAGAGACAGGAGGTCTCCCCAGTGCCTCAACCAGCGCAACCAGGGTTACCTCTACCCGTCCCGTCCGGAGCCAGTCCCAGTGGGATGTGCCTCTCCCTTCCCAGGGAGTATGATGGGACAGCAGCACAGTGCCTGGGATTCCTGTTACAACTGGACCTTTACCTGGCCACTGTGCACCCAGCTCCCTCGGGAAGGGAGAGAGTGTCTGCCCTCGTCTCATGCCTCTCAGGTAGAGCTCTGGAGTGGGCAAACGCCGTGTGGGGAGAAGGAGACTTCCGGGCCGTCTTCAACCATCCACCCGAAGGTAGAGCTGTGGGGGAACGGCTCTTCCATGTGAGGCAGGGGAAGAGGAGCGCCCAGGAATTTGCCCTGGAATTCCGGACCTTGGCTGCCGGAGCAGGCTGGAACGACAGGGCCCTCATCAACTACTATCGGTGCAGCCTGCGCGAGGACGTCTGACGTGAGCTGGCCTGCAGGGATGCAACCATCTCCTTTAACCTGTTTGGGCTGCAGGGAGAGTATTGAGTAGCCAGATAAAAGGTGCCCATTTCAAACGGCCTCGTACTCAATTCTTGCTCGTACAATATGCATATTATTATTACTATTGGATAGAAAACACTATCTAGTTTCTAAAACCGTTTGAATTATTTCTCTGAGTGAAACAGAACTCATTCTGCAGCACATTTCCTGACCAGGAAGTGGAAAGTCTGAAATCGATGCTCTGTTCTACTTCCTGCCTATACATGGGCATGATACGTAAGAGTCTACGTGCACTTCATACACCTTCCTCTGGATGTCAAGAGGTGGTGAGAGAAGAAATGTTGTGTTTATCTTGGTCTGAGGTGGAATAAAAGCTCTTTGTATGACGTGACCGTCCATTTTCTGTTTTCTGGAGCGCGCGAAAGGGGACATGGATTTGCCTTCTGTTTAGCTGTCGTTATGGACGACTAATACCTCCGGCTATGATTTTATTTGATACATGTGACCATATCATCGTAAAGTATGTTTTTTCAATATAGTTTCAGAGTTTTGCCGTGTTCCGTTCTCTTCCGTTTGTTGACTTGGAGAGCTTTGTGCCACTTGGCAAGTGCGCGTGCTAAATCGAGAGGGAAAATGAACGTTCTAAATCCAAACAACGACTGTTCTTGACAAAGGACACCTTCTACAACATTCTGATGGAAGATCACCAAAAGTAAGAAACATTTTATGATGCTAATTCATATATCTGTCGTGCATGTGAATTAGTCGTGGGCGCCCAACTTTGGGGTACTCAGCTATACCGAAGCTGGATGTCGTAATGAAGTTATTTTTCAGAATTCTAACACTGCGATTTCATTAAGAACTAATGGATCTATCATTTCCTATACAACATGTCTTTTTTACTTATGTTTATGAATAGCTATTTGGTCAGAATATGTGTGTCAGAAAACGTGTCAGAAAAATATCGTTGCTGTTTAGACGTTGTGGAAAATGTAGCTAAGTTAGCACAATGTGTAACCACTGATTTCAGCTCTAAATATGCACATTTTCGAACAAAACATAAGTGTATGTATAACCTGATGTTATAGGACTGTCATCTGATGAAGAAAATCAAGGTTAGTCAAAAATTATATATCTTTTGCTTGTTTGTTACGATCGCTAACTTTTGCTACTGGGAAATTGCTTGTGTTTTTGGCTATTGTGGTAAGCTAATATAACGCTCTATTGTGTTTTCGCTGTAAAACACTTGATAAATCGGAAATATTGTCTGGAATCACAAGATGCCTGTCTTTCAATTGCTGTACACTATGTATTTTTCAGAAATGTTTTATGATGAGTATTTAGTTACTTGGCGTTGGTGTCTGTAATTATTCTGTCTGCTTTCGGTGCAATTTCTGATTTTAGCTGCAATGTAAACTATGATTTATACCTGAAATATGCACATTTTTCTAACAAAACATATGCTATACAATAAATATGTTATCAGACTGTCATCTGATGAAGTTGTTTCTTGGTTAGTGGCTATTTATATCTTTATTTGGACGAATTTGTGATAGCTACTGATAAGGTAAAAAACTGGTGGAGTAAAAAAAGTGGTGTCTTTTGCTAACGTGGTTAGCTAATAGATTTACATATTGTGTCTTCCCTGTAAAACATTTTAAAAATCGGACATGTTTGCTGGATTCACAAGATGTGTACCTTTCATATGCTGTATTGGACTTGTTAATGTGTGAAAGTTCAATATTTAAAAAAATATATGTTTTGAATTTCGCGCCCTGCACCTTGAGCTGGCTGTTGTCATAAGTGTACCGGTGTCGGGCTGCAGCCATAAGAAGTTAAAACTTCTTCTGGCTGCAGGGTGAATATTGAAAAAACTGGAAAATATGTGCACATTTTCAAACGGCCTCTTAAGAAATTTTTGATCTTACAATATGCATATATTTACTACTATTGGATAGAAAACAGTCCCTAGTTTCTAAAAACGTTTGAATTATTTCTCTAAGTGGAACAGAACTATTTTTACAGCCGATTTCTATCCGGAATTGAGATTTCCAAATGCGATGTCTCTCTTTAAGACCTTGTCTATAAAAGGTCATGTCACTTAGGACCGTAGAAACATGTCATACGCCTTCATCTGGGTGTAATGCGGAATTGAGAGAAGAAAGCAGTTGAATATCTCTTCCAGTGGCTGAACACAACATCTTGTAGTGAGACCTGCGCACTTCAAAAAAAATTCTGGGCACGATTTAGAAAATGGACTCGGCTCATGGAAGACGCTCGGTAAAGGTGAATATGATCTCTGGCTACGATATTATTTGATGTCACAAAATCATCCTAAAGTATGTTTTTTCAATATACTTTAATCATATTATTGAAATTTATTCTGGACTTTAGACGTGATGTGACGCAATAATTTTTTGAAGAAAGAGAGATTAGCGCCGCACGGCCATTGTGCTTGCTAATTCAAGATGGAAATATTTCGTTCTGGAACCCAACTAAAGACTGTACTGGACAATGGACCCCTTTACAACATTCTGATGGAATATCAACAAAGATAAGGACCCAATTTGGGATGCTTTTTCATATATCTGTCGAACTGTGCTATGCTAGCGTTTGACTAGAATCAATGCTGCCGTATGCTAGCTAATGTTGTAAGCTAATATAACGATATATTGTGTTTTCGCTGTAAAACACTTCAAAAATCGGAACTATTGGCTCTATTCACACGATCTTTGTCTTTCATTAGCTATCCACCATATGTTTTTCTGAAATGTTTTATGAGGTGTAATTAGTAGTTGACGTTGGTGTCTGTATTTTCTCTGGCTACTCCCGTGCGATTTCAGACTGTAGCTATGATGGGAGCAGTAATGTAAAACTGATTTATAGCTAAAATATGCACATTTTATGAACAAAACATAGATCTATTGTGTAACATGTTATAGGACTGTCATCTGAGGTAGTTTTTTCTAGGTTGTTTAGGTTGGTTCTAGGTTAGTTAGGTTGGCTTGTGCATGCTACTTGAATCATACTTGCGCTGCTCCTACATGTCTGTCCATTTTTTTATTTGGTGGTGAGCTAACATAAATATATGTGGTGTTTTCTCTGTAAAACATTTAAAAAATCGGACATGTTGGCTGGATTGACAAGTTGTTTATCTTTCAAATGCTGTATTGGACTTGTTAATGTGTGAAAGTTAAATATTTAAAAAAAATAGATTTTGAATTTCGCGCCCTGCAATAGAGCTGGATGTTGTCATAAGTGTACCGACATCGGGACAGCCCGCCTAACAGGTTAACCTGTTTGGGATAGGGGGCGGTATTTTCACGTCTGGATGAAAAGCGTGCCCGTAGAAAACTGCATGCTTCTCAGGCCCAGATGCTAGGATATGCATGTAATTGGTAGATTTGGATAGAAAACACTCTAAAGTTTCTAAAACTGTTAAAATTTTATCTGTGAGTATAACAGAACACATTTTGGAAGGTGAAACCCTGAGGACCAGGATTTTTTTTTTTTTGATTGTGTTTTCAATTGGGTTCCTATGGGAATCTATATTTCTGAGGCATCTGGTTGCAGTTCCTAGGGCTTCCACTAGATGTCAACAGTCTTAAAAAATGTGTTGTTTTTCTTTTGAGTAATGAAGAAGTATGGCTGTTCAGACTGAGTGTCGAGTCTAGTGTACTGTTGTGTTTGGGGCGCACGACCTGGCGCTCGCTCCACTTTCATTTTATCCGCTATTGAATACAGTTTATTCCGTATTAAATTTGATCGATTATTTACGTTTTAAAGTACCTAAAGTTGTATTAGGAAAGTTGTTTGAAATGTTTTGACCAAGATTACAAGTAACTTATTAGATATTGTGTAGTCATGTTGGGCGAGTTGGAACCGGTGTTTTTCTGAATCAAACACGCCAAATAAATTGACATTTTGGGGACATAACAACGGAATTAATCGAACAAAAGGACCATTTGTGATGTTTATGGGACATATTGGAGTGCAAACAGAAGAAGATCTTCAAAGGGAAGGCATGAATTATATCGTTATTTCTGAGTTTTGTGTCGCGCTTTGCGGGTTGAAATATGATTGTCATGTGTTTGTTTGATGGGGTGCTGTCCTCAGATAATCGCATGGTTTGCTTTCGCCGTAAAGCCTTTTCGAAATCTGATACGTTGGCTGGATTAACAAGAAATTATGCTGTATTTTGGTGTATTACACTTCTGATTGTATGAAAGTTGAATTTTTCTAATAATTTATTTTGAATTTTGCGCTCGGCAATTTTACCGGACGTTGTCGAAACATTCCACTAGCGGAGCCCCTAGCCGTAAAAGTTAAAGATGGTTGTTATTATAGCCGACTTCCAGAACTTTGGAAACACCCCCAGAATAATTGATGTGTTGGTGACCTTAGTAATGGGGCCAATGAGTGACTCTTTGTAGTTTATAAGAAAGGTAGAGTCCAGCCCAAACACATCTTTGGCTTTAGAGTTCTTTAGTGAGCTAATCACCTTGTTTACCTCTGACTCAGTTTCCTCCCTTATGATGAAGACAGGTTGAGTGTGATTCACTGGCGCTGAGCCCAAGACACCAGTAAAGGGGTTCTCTGTCAATACCTTGATAGAGTCTACAAATTTTGCAGTGTTAATATGGTCTTTCTCTGTTAACTTAGATTCTCCCAGATCAATTTAGAATTTCCTTTTGCTTCAACAATTATGTTGAAAAAATTGTTTGCCGTGGCCTGTCTGATTTCATTCATCACCCAATTTCTCAACATGGTAAACCTACGTCTGTCATGTTCTAATTTGGACTTGAGGGCTGTTGTTAGAGCATGATCTCGTTCTGTCATCAGTTTCCAGATTTCTCCATTCAGCCAAGGAAGAGTGCTCTTTTTGCCAGGTTTAGATTTGATTTTCTTTAGGAAGCCATTTATTGTTGTCTGGATTGTGGACATAAAAACCTGACTATCAGCTTCTACATTTGTATAGAACAGGGGTACTCAACTACTATTTGAGAAGGTCCAGTGACACAAATTTCCTAGGTGGCAAAGGTCGCCGATGGATATCGTCCTTTATCGGTGCTGTGGAACAGCGCAGCAAGAAACATAGTCGTCTATAACTTAGGAAACATGTTGTCATCTAAAACGTACATTAAATACATTAAATGAGGCTAAGAACCTGAATTAATTACAACTTCTTTCAAATGTAAGCATGTGCAACATTACATCAACATTGCTGAATAGTTTCCAAATGCACTCTATAGTGCAAGTCTCTTGAGACAGGGACATCTGCTGCAGCCTCCATCTTTCCCCAGAAAGTGACTGGGTCTCATTCACCAGCCTGCTCCTTCAAAGCCACATTTTCTTGCAGCTCAATCAACTCCATTTGCTGTGATGCAACATCTACCCATCTGAATATTTGTGTTGCTTCTTCTGACAACTTTTCATTTGTGACCAAGAAGAGGTTCTGGATGAGCAGCAGCAGCTCTTTTCCAACAGTGAAGTCATCAAAGCGTTCCTCGAAGTTATCCATCAGCTTCTGGATAATATCTACATCATTGGGAACATCTTGTCTCCCTGCGTTCTCCCTGCACCAGAAGATTGGGGAATTGGATCATTTCTTCCTAGAGATTATTTTTGAAAGCTCCAATTTCTTCTGGAAAGCCCGGACTGCTGTTATCATATCATAAGGTGTTATATAGTATCTGTCAAAAATGTAACTGTTTCCATCTTCTCCTTATCTTCCAAAAACTCAGGAAATGAAGTTGCCTTGTCACTCTTTTGCTGTGATAAGAAAGCTTTGATTTCCTCCTGAATGGCACAAGTGTTCCAACGCCCTGCATTTGCTGAGCCATTTGACACTGTTGTGGAGTAGTAAGTCATTGTAATGTGGATTTTAATGTTTGTGCTTTTCTTATAACAAATGTCTGTCTTCTATTCATGTGCTGTTCTTTAAACCAATTTTTGTTTTCATGCAAGTGACTGACTGTACAAATCTTCACTATCAGTAGCTGCAATTTGGCAGTACGCCCAGACCGTGTTTTGAGAAGGAACGAAAGATATCTCAGTTTCAAGGTCTCAGCTTTGAGAGAAAGAAGCCTTGTGAGGTGTTGGTCTGTCACGTTATGAAACAGTATTGGTCGGTCACATGAATGAATCAAAATGGTAATGATTAATTCATTATGCCAAATCATCCAAATATAACTTGTCTGTGTATAGCCGTATTTAAGAAAACTACTGGGTCTGCCCAGGAATAACTCCTGATTGACATGTGTACTATGGTGCATTGAGTTAGTTGGAAACCACTCCAGCACGCTGAAAATAAATGATGGTTCCTTTAATAGTGACTTTGAGCGTCCCTGTGTAAGAATTTCAAATTATTGATTCTGTCTGCGGAGCATTCCAGTGCGAGGAAAACTGGTGGCGCATTTTATGAAGCGTGAGGGAAATTCCCATCTGATCAAAAGAGGACGAGGACCCGCACAGACCAGACCCTTACTGTGAGCTGCACAGGAGGAGACACATCATCCGCTAACAATTGAGGGACGGCAATTTAAAAGAATCTGTATAAAAATTGTAAAAACATGCACTACCGTTTAAAAGTTTGGGGTCACTTAGAAGTGTCCTTGTTTTGAAAGAAAAGCAAATTTTGGTCCATTAAAAGAACATAAAATTGAGCAGAAATACAGTGTAGACATTGTTAATGTTGTAAATGACTATTGTAGTTGGAAACGGCAGATTTTATATGGAATATCTATATAGGCGTACAGAGGCCCATTATCAGCAACCATCACTCCTGTGTTCCAATGGCACGTTGTGTTAGCTAATCCACGTTTATCATTTTAAAAGGCTAATTGATCATTAGAAAACCCTTTACCAATTATGTTAGCAGAGCTGTAAACTGTTTTGCTGTTTAAAGAAGCAATAAAACTGGCCTTTAGACCAGTTGAGTATCTGGAGCATCAGCATTTGTGGGTTCGATTACAGGCTCAAAATGGCCAGAAACAAATACCTTTCTTCTGAAACTCGTCAGTCTATTCTTGTTCTGAGAAATGAAAGGTATTTCATGAAAGAAATTTCCTAAAAACTGAAGATCTCGTACAACGCTGTGTACTACTCCCTTCACAGAACAGTGCAAACTGTCTATAACCAGAAAAGAAAGAGGAGTGGGAGGCCCTGGTGTGCAACTGAGCAAGAGGACAAGTACATTAGAGTATCTAGTTTGAGAAACAGACACATCACAAGTCATCAACTTGCAGCTTCATTAAATAGTACCCACAAAACACCAGTCTCAACGTCAACAGTGAAGAGGCAACTCCGGGATGCTGGCCTCCTAAATTCTCTCCTCTATTATTCTGTCATTTCACATTCTTAAAATAAATTGGTGATCCTAACTGACATAAGACAGGGAATTTTTACAAGGATCAAATGTCAGGAATTGTGAAAAACTGAATTTTAATGTATATTGCTAAGGTGTATGTAAACTTTCGACTTCAACTGTATACTACTGTTCAAAAGTTTGGGGTCACTTAGAAACTTGTTTTGAAAGAAAAGCTATTTTTTGTACATTAAAATAACTTAATGTATTTCAGCTTTTATTTCTTTCATCACATTCCCAGTTGGTCAGAAGTTTACATACACTCAATTAGTATTTGGTAGCATTGCCTTTAAATTGTTTAACTTGGGTCAAATGTTTTGGCTAGACTTCCACAAGCTTCCCACAATAAGTTGGGTGAATTTTGGCACATTCCTCCCGACAGAGCTTGTATAACTGAGTCAGGTTTGTAGGCCTACTTGCTCGCACACGCTTTTTCAGTTCTGCCCACAAATTTTAGGTCAGGGCTTTGGGATGGCCACTACAATAACTTGACTTTGTTGTCCTTAAGCCCTTTTGCCACAACTTTGGAAGTATGCTTGGGGTCATTGTTCATTTGGAAGACCCATTTGCGACCAAGCTTTAACTTCCTGACTGATGTATTGAGATGTTGCTTCAATATATCCACATAATTTTCCTACTTCATGATGCCATCTATTATGTGACGTGCACCCGTTCCTCCTGCAGCAAAGCACCCTCACTACATGATGCTGCCACTCCTGTGCTTCACAGTTGGGATGGTGTTCTTCGGCTTGCAAGCGTCCCACTTTTTTCCTCCAAACAAAACGTTGGACATTATGGCCAAACAGTTCCATTTTTGTTTCATCAGACGAGAGGACATTTCTCCAAAAAGTATAATCTTTGTCCCCTTTGGCAATTGCAAACCATAGTCTGGCTTTTTTATGGCGGTTTTGGAGCAGTGGCTTCTTCCTTGCTGACCGGCCTTTCAGGTTATATCGATGTAGGACTCATTTTACTGTGGATATAGATACTTTGTACCTGTTTCCTCCAGCATATTCACAAGGTCCTATGCTGTTGTTCTCGGATTGATTTGCACTTTTCACACCAAAGTACGTTAGTCTCCGGGAGACAGAACGTGTCTCCTTCCTTAGCAGTATGGATGCTGTGTGGGCCCTCGGTGTTTATACTTGCGTACTATTGTTTGTACAGATGATTGTGGTACCTTCAGGGTTTTGGAAATTGCTCCCAAGGATGAACAGACTTGTGGAGGTCTACAATGTTTTTTCTGAGTTCTTAGCTGATTTCTTTTGATTTTCACATGATGTCAAGCAAAGAGACACTGAGTTTGAAGGTAGGCCTTGAAATACATCCACAGGTGCACCTCCAATTGTCTCAAATGATGTCAATTAGCCTATCAGAAGCTTCTAAAGCCATGACATAATTTTCTGGAATTTTCCAAGCTGTTAAAAGGCACAATCAACTTAGTGTTTGTAAACGTCTAACCCACTGGAATTGTGATACAGTGAATTTTAAGTGAAATAATTTGTCTGTAAACAATTGTTGGAAAAATGACTTGTGTCATGCACAAAGTAGATGTCCTAACTAATTGCCAAAACTATAGTTTGTTAACAAGAAATGTGTGGAGTGGTTGAAAAACAAGTTTTTTTGACTCCACCCTAAGTGTTTGTAAACTTCCGACTTCAACTGTTCACTGCAAATTTTTATATGTTACCTTATATCCACTGTCCTTGATTCTCACAAGGATTTTTCAACCCCAAAATCTGCCAAGGAGCAGAGTTGATCCAGGCTCTCTGACCTCACCAAATATAATACTTTTCTTGCCTCACAAAAGCAGTCAAGCACCCAAACTGACTGGCTAAAGTTTGTGTGAGCGGACCAAGTAATTGGGCGTCACTCTAAAGCGGGAAGGTGGAACAAACGAGTCAGGAGTAGGTTTTCTTGATTGAACAAAGTTCTATATTGAGGGCATTTGGACAACACAAACACTCCAACAGAATCAATGAAACTCTCCAAAGGAATAAAACATATATCTTCTTCTCCAGAGCAAAACAGGAACACAATACGATTGTCTTTAAATTACAACAAAAAGTCACGACATTGTCACCGTCTTAATGGTTCTTCCTAGATAGCTCCTCTGTCTCGGTGGCCATCTTCCAGAGATAGTTCCTCTTCTTGCTGGTTCCATACTCTCTCTTATAGGGGAAGGAGAATATCTCATTAGTAGTGTCAGCTGTGCTTAATTGCCTCTGGTTCACCTGTCTCCCATGCCTTGTTGGGCTACCATCCGTGAGCCCAGCCTGCCCTCTGGTGGTCCTTCCACATACCTTCCCCCTCAGGACCGAACCGGAGGGTCGGGCGCCAGACGCACCGTCTTGGTCGCGTCGGGACAGCGCGTCTGCATTCCCGTTCCTCGATCCGGCCCTGTGGATGACATGGAAAGAGAACGGCTGTAAAGACAAAAACCATCTGGCTATTCTGTTGTTATTGTTCCTCTTACCAGCCATCCACGTGAGGGGCGCATGGTCCGTAACTAAAGCAAACCTCCGACCCAGTAGGTAGTACCGGAGATAATCGAGGGCCCACTTAATGGCTAAGGCCTCTTTCTCTACGGTAGCATACCTCTGTTCCCGATCGCTGAGCTTCCTACTTATGAAGAGAATCGGCTTCTCTGCTTCGCCTTTACCCTGAGCTAGTACAGCCCCGAGCCCTGTATCCGAGGCGTCGACCTGCACAATGAACTCTTGTGAGAAGTCCGGAGCCTGTAGGACGGGATCAGAACACAGGCCATCTTTTAGCGATTGAAAGGCCTCTTCCGTCTCGTCGTTCCACTCTACCTGGTTTGGCAAGTTTTTCTTGATGAGGTTTGTGAGGGGATTGGCAATGGTTGCATATCCCGGGATAAAACGGCGATAATATCCCGTTATCCCTAAGAAGGCCCGAACGTCCCGCTTGGTCCGGGGTCGCGGCCAGTCTCGAATTGCCCTGGTCTTCTCTGCCTGTGGGCGTATTTTCCCATTCCCCACGGTGTACCCCAGGTATTCCGCTTCGGACAGACCCAGGCAGCATTTATTTGGATTGGCCGTCAACCCTGTGGCTTCCAAACTCACGAGCACCGCCCGTAATCGCAGGAGGTGACTATCCCAGTCCTCGCTGTGGATAACCACATCGTCTATGTACGCCGCTGCATACTCTTGATGGGGCCGTAGAATGGCATCCATGAGGCGTTGGAAAGTTGCAGCGGCACCATGCAGTCCGAAGGGCATCCTCACATACTGGAAAAGCCCCTCTGGTGTGGCGAAGGCAGTCTTTGGGCGATCCTCCGGAGCCACCGGCACTTGCCAATATCCCTTCGTCAAATCCAGGGTGGTGATGAACTTGGCCTTTCCTAAGCGCTCCAAGAGTTCATCCACGCGGGGCATGGGATACGCATCGAATGTAGAGATGGCATTCACGGCCCTAAAATCGTTGCAGAGTCTCATACTACCATCGGATTTGGGGACCAGGACTATGGGACTGGACCACTCACTCGTCGATGGCTCGATCACACCCATCCTCAACATCTCCCTTACCTCGTTCTTAGCGATGACTCGGCGAGCCTCAGGAATCCTGTAAGGGCGGATATGCACCTTCTGGCCGGGTTCAGTGTGGATATGGTGGAACAGGACATCTGTTTGTCCTGGGAATGGAGAGAATATTCGACCGAAGTTCATAATCAGCTTGTCTAGCTGTCTTGACTGCTCCGGCAGGAGAGTTTGACCACGGCGCACCGGTGGTAGAGCCTCCTCTTTTCCTTTTCCCTCCAGGGCCATCAAAGCCACCTCCTCCTCTCTTCCATGGTACGGTTTTAACAGGTTTATGTGATAGAGTTGGACCTTCTTCCTTCTATCAGGTTGCTTGATGAGGTAATTGACCGGTGAGACCCTTTTCATTACCTCGTAGGGTCCCCTCCACTGTGCCAGCAAGCGATGTTCGGCCGTGGGCACGAGCACCATCACTTTCTCTCCCACGGTGAACTCACGGGGGGTCGCGGACTTATCATAGGCCCGGCCTTGGGTCCTTTGTGCCTTCTCCATATGCTCCTTGACTATGGGCCACACTGCTGACAGGCGGTCTCTCATCAGGGTAATATGTTCTATTGTGGATCGAAAGGGGCATGGTTGGGTCTCCCAGGTCTCCTTGGCTAAGTCGAGGATCCCTCGACAGGGTCTGCCATAGAGCAATTCAAACGGAGAGAATCCAGTGGATGCTTGGGGTACTTCTCGCAGGGCAAACATTAAGTGTGGGAGAAGCATGTCCCAGTTTTTCCCGTCTCGGGACACCACTCTTCTCAACATGCTTTTAATCGTTTTGTTCAAGCGTTCACACAACCCGTCTGTTTGAGGGTGGAATATGCTTGTACGTATCTGTTGAACCTGATACAACCGACACAAGTCCTTCATCAACCGCGACATGAATGGGGTTCCCTGATCAGTTAAGATCGTCTTGGGGAGGCCCACCCGAGAGAACATCATGAATAATTCCTTGGCAATTCCCTTTGACGACATGTTACGCAGGGGTATGGCCTCCGGGAACTTGGTAGCGTAATCTATGACCACTAGGATGTACTCGTGTCCTCTGGCGGATTTTGGGAGGGGTCCTACGAGGTCCATAGCTATGCGTTCAAAGGGAGTCTCTATGATGGGGAGAGGAATCAAAGGGTTACGCAGGTGTGGCCGTGGAGCTGTACGTTGACATTGATCACACGTCCTACAATACCTGGCCACATCCCGGGTGACCCGGGGCCAATAGAATCTCTGCATGATTCTGTCAATAGTCTTGTCTCGTGCCAGGTGTCCTCCTAGGACGTGGGAATGGGCTAACTGTAGAACTGTATCCCTGTATGGTCTAGGCACCATTAGTAATTCCAGGTTTTCCCCCCTTCGTCGTACGACCCAGTATAAGAGACCCCGCCTGATTGCATAGTAAGGAAGAGGGGGCTCACCTGATCCGTCGACGTTCCTCCCGTCGATCACCTTCACCTTCCTCATGGCCTCCCTTAGGTCTGGGTCTCTATGCTGCGAGGTGCCGAACTGTCCCTTTAATTCCTGGGGCAGATCAACCTCGGTAGAGGGATGTGGAGGATGTTCCCCATCCCCCTCAGGGGTGACCGATGAGAACCCCTTCCAGGTTCCCTCCTCGGATGGAGCTTCAAATATATCCCTTAGCGTCTGGTTGCTCCTTCCTTCCTGTGTAGTGTATAACCCTTCACAAGTGTCTTCATCGGTGGTTTCCTGGAATATCTGTCGTAAACGTTGGGTTGCTATTTCTTCCTCTGCTGCAGAGGACGAGGACGTAGCTACGTCTCCTTGTAGGACTACTACCTCGGGCTTGGATTTTCTCTTCTTTCCTGTCCCCCTTCTTTCCACGCATAACGTCATCTGCCGAAGCTCCTTATATAAGGGACAGTCTCTCCCGATCAATAATGGTACCTTCAGCTGGGGCACTTTCCCTGCCCTGACTGTACACCTTCCTTTTGGAGTGAGAATCGGCAGATTCACAGTGGGGTAATACTGGGTGTCTCCATGGATACAGGATACGGCTACTTTGTCTGGTAGCAGTGTTGCGGAGGTCACCAGCCGCTCCTCTACTAACGTAACCATACTTCCCGAGTCGAGAATGGCTACCACATCTTGTCCTTCGACTTGAACTGGAATCTCTGGGGCTGGAGCTATTTCTGCTAACCAACAGTGTTGACCCTGCCCCCTCAAACCGAGAGGTGTGGGGGTGGGCAGTGATGACTCTGTGACCATGGGCTCGTCCTTGCTAGGACATTGTGGGGCATAATGGTTGGGAGACTGACATTTATAACACCGACCCTGCTGTGTGGGGGATGATTTCTCCCACCTCCGGAGGGGGTTTGGACGTTTCGGTGGCGGACGCGCCGGCGTGAGTCGGGGTACGGGATCGGAAGAATCCTTCCGTTCCTCCTTGTCACTTTTTAACAACTCCCCTGTAGACCGATATGTTTCCACCGCCTGTGCTATGTCGTCGGCTGACAACGGGTTGGCTTGCCCCACAACCCTTTTTAAGTCACTGGGTAATTCCCTCAATATCTTGTCCACTACAAGAGTCTCTATCACCTGTCCTACTCCCTTTTCAGGTTCTAGCCACTGTTTCGTCAGTCGTATTAATGCAAAAATCTGGGAACGGACGGGTTTGTCAGCTGTGTAGGTCCATTGATGGAACTTTACGGCCCTATCTCTGGCAGTCAGCTGGTACCGGGATAGGATCTCGGTTTTTAGTCGCCCATAGTCTGCAGCTTCGCGGGCATCCAGGTCAAAATAGGCTTCCTGAGCCACCCCGGTCAAAAGAGGGGCTAATGCGCTCGCCCATTCTGTGGGCGGCCACTCTTCCAAGGTGGCCGTCCTTTCGAAGGTCATGAGGAAGGCCTCAATATCATCCTCCTTGGAGAGACGAGGTAAGATGGCGTGAGCAGCCGCTCTTGGCTTAACTCTAGGTTCTTCTCGCCGGCTCAGCTGTTGTTGCAGGAGTTCTATGGTTGTATGCTGTGCCGTGATCAATTGTTGTAGTAGGGCGTTATCCATCGTACTTGAATGGTTCCTCCTGGTCTACTGGAAGAATCTTGATTTACTCACTTATCCTTGTGTCACTCGTCCACCTAATGCCCACATTCTCCACCAATGTGAGCGGACCAAGTAATTGGGCGTCACTCTAAAGCGGGAAGGTGGAACAAACGAGTCAGGAGTAGGTTTTCTTGATTGAACAAAGTTCTATATTGAGGGCATTTGGACAACACAAACACTCCAACAGAATCAATGAAACTCTCCAAAGGAATAAAACATATATCTTCTTCTCCAGAGCAAAACAGGAACACAATACGATTGTCTTTAAATTACAACAAAAAGTCACGACATTGTCACCGTCTTAATGGTTCTTCCTAGATAGCTCCTCTGTCTCGGTGGCCATCTTCCAGAGATAGTTCCTCTTCTTGCTGGTTCCATACTCTCTCTTATAGGGGAAGGAGAATATCTCATTAGTAGTGTCAGCTGTGCTTAATTGCCTCTGGTTCACCTGTCTCCCATGCCTTGTTGGGCTACCATCCGTGAGCCCAGCCTGCCCTCTGGTGGTCCTTCCACATTTGCTAGATTGCTAGCTAATGTTACTTCCAGACACAAACAAGAGAGCATATCTTCACTCTCCATTCTATTCACCTCGCAGAGCTGGTTAGGCTTTTTTCAAGTTATTCAAAATGTTGGTGACTAACTTTGCTTCTGGTAATAATTTAAATTATGTTATTTCCCTAACATTTACTGACACCAGCCATACTCAACGTGCGTTTAGTGTTGGTAAATTCATCAGTTGTTCTCAGCTCTGGTACATTCAGAAGAGTACTCGGAAATCCGAACAAATAGCCAGAGCGAATTTACAAAGCACCCCATTTAACAATGTTCATTAAGAACGCACAAAGACTATACCATTTAACTAAGCTAAGAATGAGGGGAATAGTTAATATACTAGCAAGTTCGATACAATGATATGCTATACAGTTCATAAAGGTAGCGCAAACAACAAATTTGTCATAATTAGTGACAACAAAGAATTTGTATCTCAAGCATACTACATACTCAAATTACTTAACAAATAGTATGGTTAGTGCGATTACGCTGATAGAACCTTAACAGCAATACAGCAATACACTGGTGTATTGAGCTAATGATCCATTATTAGATTTTTTCATATTTGAGCCAAATTGGTAGAATGCCTGTGCGCTTCTATTACTGCCTCTGTACAGTGGTTCCTCCTTTAAAAGTTGCAAGCTTGCACCGCGGGACTCATGGTGTAACGTTCGTCGTATGGAGGAAGAGAGGAGGACCAAGGCGCAGCGTGAAAAGTATCCATTTTAATAGAATACGTTAAACAAACAAACAAAATAACGATAAACGAGAATAACACGAAACTAAACAGTTCTATCTGGTGCAGACACACAAAGACTGAAAATAACCACCCACAAAACCCAACAGAAAACAGGCTACCTAAATATGGTTCCCAATCAGAGACAATTACTAACACCTGCCTCTGATTGAGAACCATATCAGGCCAAATACAGAAATAGAAAAACATAGATAAACAAACATAGACTGCCCACCCCAACTCACGCCCTGACCATACTAAATAAAGACAAAAACAAAGGAAATAAAGGTCAGAACGTGACACATGGCTTCATTGCTCCAGACCACCACAAGGGGAAGTTAGAGCACTCATTATGCATTTGGGTCCTGTTGATGATTCGTTACTAGAGAAATGAGACCAAGTCAAGACGCTGGACAGGGTGGACTTCAATATTGTGAAGGCAGTTTATTCAGAGTTAAAGATATCTTGCAAAGCGTGCACGGGCTCATTCGTTTAGCTCAGAGGGAACTAGCAGAAGAGAGCCCCTAAACATGGTGTACATTAGATTTTATACATTGATGTGACGTAGGTTGAGTCTAGCAGTTCGGTTCTCCTGACTGGTCGATGAGGGTTGAGGGCAGTCCCGTCCGGGCCTGGTGTTGATGCTCCATTGGTTCTTGGCAGTGTTCTTTGTCCCAGCCTATGTTCATATATATGTAGATATGGTTATGTATGTATGCATAAGCTAGATGTATATTTATTATATATAACAGTCCCAAGGTTTTTATATGACCAATCATATCGAGTGGTTCCAATGACGAATTTTGACGCGAGCCACCCTTGCCTTGTTTCGTTCTTCAACAAAGATGGCTGACAAAATATTAAGGTGGAACCAGATGTTAGTTGTTATAACATCATAACGAGTCAAGAAAAATGTTTACAATTGAGAGGAATATGTTAGTTAATGTAGAGACAAACATTTGTGCATATTTTTTGGTCATTAAGTTAATTTGCAAAAATCGCTATACACCAAGTTATCTGACTAGCTCACATTAGCCAGCTAGCTAGTGTTAGGAGAATGAATTTGTAATTCGTGTTGTTTAATATATTAGGGACCCGTCAGAAAACCAGGCTGTCGTCTTGTGAAACAGTGGATTAAAGAATCTAGCTAGCTAAAGCAATTACTGCAAATTGAATGTACAATTGAGTAAGCTTGCATTGCGATGCAGCTGAAGTAACATAGCTAGCTAACTATTTACTTGCTTATTGTGTAGTGGAGGATAAAAAACTAACTGTATTTTTATCCTATGTAGCTACAGTACATAGGATAGAGTATTAGCTACAGTATTTGGTAGTAGTTACAGTATTTTGCTGATCTGTGTATGGACCCTAAAACTTTAGGTTCTGAAATAATATTCATACCAATCTATGAACCTCAGCTATCATAGTTATTGTATCAACTTCAAGTCTGAATGGCATTAATGAGTCTATGTCTAGAGTAGAATATATATTGTGCCAAGGATGCAAGTCCTATATACATGTAGTTATTACCACACATGAGATCCTCCACATTGTAGCCTGTACATTGAATTTATTCACTGATCATGTACTCTTCCTTGGCAAATAACTGTGCGGTTCAGGTATGAATCTCTGAGACATTCTTTTTCAGTCATATCAAACTCCTCTATTTTAATGATGCTATGTCTGCATGTATGTATTACAATTATACACTTCAACAGTGTTTACCATTCCTGCTCCTGGGACATCAATGATTACACATTGTAACTATGCAATAGACTAGAAACATGATTGATTTGTAATTGATATATACAAGGAAAAAAACTATGCATATCTAACTCCCTTCATCTGCATTAATCTGAGGACACAGGATAGTGTTTCAATGTGATGCTTAATTTCATCCAGTGGAGAATTTGAAACGCTTTATTGAAAGAAGTTCATTATCCAGGTGATATAAATACATAACTGCATTATAATTATGATAATTGTAATATTATAAATACAAGTTCAATCTGTACCTCAATGCACATATGGTGTGCATTATGAAACGAGGAAGAAGGACGAGGTGGGGAGAGAGGTGTAGAAGACAGAAAAGCAGCAGACAGCATATGATTCATGAATTACAGTGCTACCCTAATATTCTCTCAGTTCATCACAATTGCAGTGTCTCCTAACCAGCCTTGGGCCCCCAGTTGACGGGACTGGCTTCCTCTCTCACATCAAAACATACCTGCAGACGAGAGAGCATGATTAAACCTTGTTTTTTTTATTCTAACACGGTCAGTCATTGTCAATAGGGGGTGCTGGCACTTTGTAATTCAGTTCCCTAATTAAACTGCCTCGTCCTCAATTCATGCTCGTACAATATGCATAATATTATTACTATTGGATAGAAAACACTCTCTAGTTTCTAAAACCGTTTGAATTATATCTGTGAGTGAAACAGAACTGGACTTAGAGCAATTTTCCTATGTGGATGTGAGAATGCAGAATTCTGCAAGCTGCTCTGAGATCTGTTTATAAATCTGCCTGTCTTCTATTGGTTGAGATGCACTGCATACGCCTTCCCCTGGTTGTTAGCGAATAGTGAGACGTGAAATGGAGTCTCTACGCAGATCTGAAAGGTTATAAATAGCTTGGCAAGGAAGTGTCTGGTCTTTTCCCTTTTCGCTCTGACGCATGGAGGACCTTGGCATATCGTACTAGAACCTTCAGTTATAGCTCTTAGAAATATCCGGCTGTGTTTTTATTCGATATAGGCGTTAAAGACATCATAATGTTGTTATTTTAAACCGAATTATTTCAGTTTATGTCAGTATATTGCGATTTTCGGTTATTTATTTTTGTGGCGTTCTAGGAAGTTGGGTATCTCTGGCTCACATGCTAATGTTTACTGCTAATTGCAACGTTGAAGAGGACATTCTAAAACCGAGCAACGATTCTTTTGTACAAAGGACACCTTTCCCAAAATTCTGATGGGAGTTCATCAAAAAGTAAGAACTATTTATGCTGTTAATTCGTTGTTCTGTTGAAAAATGTAAAATGCATAAGCCGCCATTAATTTCAGTGCAGCCTCGCTTTAACGCATGCTGTATGTTGTAGTAACGTTAATTTAAAAAATTGAACACAGCGATTGCATTAAGAACTAATTTATCTTTCATTTGCTGTCCAACCTGTATTTTTTGTCAAGTTTATGATTATTTATCGATTAGAATGGGTGCCTCTCCCAAGATTTCTCCCGACATTTTCTTGGCAGCTTGGCTACTTTTCTCATTGTATAACCACGATTTGTGCCGCTAAATATGCACATTTTCGAAAAAACTCTATATGTATTATGTAATATGATGTTATAGGACTGTCATCTGAAGAATTCTGATCAGGTCAGTGAAAAAATTAATATATTTTGGTGGTTTATACGTTATCGCTATTTTTGGCTTGAATCAATGCTGTTGTGTGGTTTGCTATTGTGGTAAGCTAATAACGCTATATTGTGTTTTCGCTGTAAAACACTTAGAAAATCTGAAATATTGGCTGGATTCACAAGATCTGTGTCTTTCATTTGCTGTACGATGTGTATTTTTCATAAATGTTTTATGATGAGTATTTAGGTAATACACAATGGTCTCTGTAGTTATTCTAGTTGCTTTGGTGAGAGTTGTGATGGTGGCTGCAATGGTAAACTATGATTTTATACCTGAAATATGCACATTTTTCTAACAAAACCTATCCTATACAATAAATATATTATCAGACTGTCATCTGAGGAAGTTGTTTCTTGGTTAGTGTCACGCCCTGGCCATTGTATTCTTTGTTTTCTTTATTATTTTAGTTAGGTCAGGGTGTGACATGGGGAATGTTTGTGTTTTGTCTCGTTTTGGGTGGTTATATGGAAAAGGGGGGTGTTGGGTTTAGAGTATGGGTTTGTGTTGAGTGAGTGTTTCTAGGTATGTCTATGGTTGAGTGAATGTTCTAGGTATGTCTATGGCTGCCTGAGTGGTTCTCAATTAGAGACAGATGTCTTTCATTTGTCTCTGATTGGGAGCCATATTTTAGGCGGCCATAGGCATCAGGTTTTGGTCGGGTCATTGTCTAGGTCTGTCTGTGTCTAGGTTGCATGTTTGCATTTTGTTCGGTTATAGCTTCACGGTCGTCTATTTGTTGTTTTGCTTCGTTAGTTCATCTCCTAAATAAAGAGAAGATGTATTTTTTACATGCTGCGCCTTGGTCCTCTCTCTCTCCCATGGTCGATCGTGACAGAATGACCCGACCACTCAGGACCAAGCAGCGTGAAAGGAGGGAGCCAGAGCCCGTTGTGCGGATACTGGAGGTGAGCAATGGGAAGGATACAGAGACTGTTAAGGATTTATTGAGGAGTTTGGAGGAGAGTGAAAAGAGGGAGCTGCTGTGTTGGTGCGTGAGGCACAACATCCACCCGACAGAGCGTGTGCGGGATGTGATGTTACCTGAGTAAGCTCTTCATGCTCGTCCTGAGTTGCGTGCTAACCGTCTGGGAATGACAGTCCCCCGAACCAGGCCTCCTGTGTGCATTCCTAGTTCTACACCTCCTGTAACACCTTTCTGCCCCAGCCCGGTACCACCAGTTCCGGCACCACGCCCCAGGATTCCAGGGTGTGGGAAGGATACAGAAACTGTTAAGGATTTATTGAGGAGTTTGGAGGAGAGTGAAAAGAGGGAGCTGCTGTGTTGATGCGTGAGGCACAACATCCACCCGACAGAGCGTGTGCGGGATGTGATGTTACCTGAGTCAGCTCTTCAGGCTCGTCCTGAGTTGCGTGCTAACCGTCTGGGAATGACAGTTCCACGAACCAGGCCTCCTGTGTGCATTCCTAGTCCTACACCTCCTGTAACACCTTCCCGTCCCAGCCCGGTACCACCAGTTCCGGCACCACGCCCCAGGATTCCAGGGTGTCTCCAGAGCCCTGTTCGCATTGTTGCTTCTCCCCGCACTCGCCCTGAGATGCGTGCCCTCATCCCGGTACCACCTGTGCCGGTACCACGCACTAGGCCTATAGTGCGCTTTGAGAGCCCAGTGTGTCCTGTTGCTGCTCCCCTTCTAGCCCTGAGATGTGTGTCCCCAGCCCGGTACCACCAGTTCCGGCACCACGCACGAAGCCTAATGTGCGTATCCAGGGTCCAGTATGCCCTGTTCCTTCTCCCCGCACTAGCCTTCAGGTGCGTGTCCCCAGCCCGGTACCACCAGTTCCGGCACCACGCACCAGGCCTATAGTGCGCCTCGACCAGCCAGAGTCGCCCGCCAGCCATGAGCAGCCAGAGCCTTCCGCCAGCCATGAGCAGCCAGAGCCTTCCGCCAGACCGGATCAGCCAGAGCCTTCCGCCAGCCATGACCAGCCAGAGCCTTCCGCCAGCCATGACCAGCCAGAGCCTTCCGCCAGCCATGACCAGCCAGAGCCTTCCGCCAGCCATGACCAGCCAGAGCCTTCCGCCAGCCATGACCAGCCAGAGTCGCCCGCCAGCCATGAGCAGCCAGAGCCTTCCGCCAGCCCGGATCAGCCAGAGCCTTCCGCCAGCCCGGATCAGCCAGAGCCTTCCGCCAGCCCGGATCAGCCAGAGCCTTCCGCCAGCCCGGATCAGCCAGAGCCTTCCGCCAGCCCGGATCAGCCAGAGCCTTCCGCCAGCCCGGATCAGCCAGAGCCTTCCGCCAGCCCGGATCAGCCAGAGCCTTCCGCCAGCCCGGATCAGCCAGAGCCTTCCGCCAGCCCGGATCAGCCGGATCCGTCCGCCAGCTATGAGCAGCCGGATCCGTCAGCCAGCCCTGAGCAGCCGGAGCCGTCCGCCAGCCATGACCAGCCGGAGCCGTCCGCCAGCCATGACCAGCCGGAGCCGTCCGCCAGCCATGACCAGCCGGATCCGTCCGCCAGCCATGACCAGCCGGATCCGTCCGCCAGCCATGAGCAGTCGGATCCGTCAGCCAACCATGAGTCATCCAGCCAGGATCCGTTCCTCAGTCCGGAGCTGCCGTCCCTCAGTCCGGAGCTGCCGTCCCTCAGTCCGGAGCTGCCGTCCCTCAGTCCGGAGCTGCCGTCCCTCAGTCCGGAGCTGCCGTCCCTCAGTCCGGAGCTGCCGTCCCTCAGTCCGGAGCTGCCGTCCCTCAGTCCGGAGCTGCCGTCCCTCAGTCCGGTGCTGCCCCTTAGTCCGGTGCTGCCCCTTAGTCCGGTGCCGCCCCTTAGTCCGGTGGGGTTAAGGTGGAGGATGGCCATTGGGAGGAGGCTACGGAGGCGGGTAGTGACTATGGTGGGGTGGGGACCCCGACCAGTGCCGGAGCCGCCACCGTGGAAGGAAGCTCACCCAGACCCTCCCCTAGACTGTGTGCTGGTGCGCCCGGAGTTTGCACCTTAAGGGGGGGGTTATGTCACGCCCTGGCCTTTGTATCCTTTGTTTTCTTTATTATTTTAGTTAGGTCAGGGTGTGACATGGGGAATGTTTGTGTTTTGTCTCGTTTTGGGTGGTTATATGGAAAAGGGGGGTGTTGGGTTTAGAGTATGGGTTTGTGTTGAGTGAGTGTTTCTAGGTATGTCTATGGTTGAGTGAATGTTCTAGGTATGTCTATGGCTGCCTGAGTGGTTCTCAATTAGAGACAGATGTCTTTCATTTGTCTCTGATTGGGAGCCATATTTTAGGCGGCCATAGGCATCAGGTTTTTGTCGGTTCATTGTCTAGGTCTGTCTGTGTCTAGGTTGCATGTTTGCATTTTGTTCGGTTATTGCTTCACGGTCGTCTATTTGTTGTTTTGCTTCGTTTGTTTTCTCCTAAATAAAGAGAAGATGTATTTTTTACATGCTGCGCCTTGGTCCTCTCTCTCTCCCATGGTCGATCGTGACAGTTAGTGGCTATTTATATCTTTATTTGGTCGAATTTGTGATAGCTACTGATGCAGTAAAAAAAAGTGTGGTGTAAAAAAAGTGGTGTCTTTTGCTAACGTGGTTAGCTAATAGATTTACATATTGTGTCTTCCCTGTAAAACATTTTAAAAATCAGAAATGATGGCTGGATTCACAAGATGTGTATCTTTCATCTGGTGTCTTGGACTTGTGATTTAATGATATTTAGATGCTACTATTTACTTGTGACGCTATGCTAGGCTATACTAGTCAGCTTTTTTACTGATGGGGGTGCTCCCGGATCCGGGATTGGGAGGAATTAGAGGTTAAATCAGGAGGTGAAATGCAAAACTAACCTTGGATCATTAACTCTGGGTCTACTACATCTCTGTCTATATTTCAATGTAAAGCATCTCTTTAATAATACTTCCTGTTGACCTGACCAAGTGACATCTCACCTATGATCCTGCTGTGCCCTCTGTGTTAGCCAGTTCAGATGAGGGAGGGGTTCACCAAAACAGCTGATATAACCTAGAGGATTTAGGGAGAAGGGGGAGAGGGATGAAGTGAAAGAAGAGAGACTGTTATTGTGTGTGTGTGGGCTCACCTGGTGTCCACACTAAGTGACTACATAGTACTTTGTGCTGAAAAACAGACACATGAGGAAAACCAATAGAAGTAAATGTCAATAGAAGATACTGTATGTGACGCAGACACCTATCGGAGTGTACCTGAAACATTTAAATATAGTGGGCTCACCACTTATCTCACCACTTGGTTATTGCAAGGCTAACCCCCAGGGAAATTGTGACTTGGCAGCAACAGATAGTCCAGTGAAAATGGTTGTGTTTATGTGGTGTAAATCTGAAAATTAGCAGGCGAGGGTTTTTAGATGAATGCTTGTGAGACGGGTTCCATGTACAACAAGACAGGCAGAGATGGAGAAAAAGAACACAGAACAGTTTAATTACCTCTGGTTATGGACACTTTTGCCAGCAATAAAGCTTCCACGGCCCTTTCCTCGGACAGTGAACATCTGGCAAGATCTACATTTTTGACGCCTTGGTCAGCTTGCTCTCTGAAAGTAAAGAAAACAGAATTTTTTATAGATATGAAAACAATAACTGAGATATGACCATTCAATCTAAAGCAGCACTTGTAATTTGTAGGATACATCAATACAGCCCACTGCTACTTACCTGAGATGCCATCTTCGTAGGTGTCCGCTTTGACTTTCTTTGTTTCGGAAAAAGTTGCTTTCAGAATAATTATTTTTGATTGAAAATACAAAAGATTTTGCTCTCGACCAAAAGACCCAAATGTACCTCCAGAGCATATAACAATTTGCCTGTGAATAACCAGACCTTCATACAAACGTGCTATTGTATGCAGGATTCTTGACGCACAGCCGAAGATGCTGCCATATCCTGCCAGCACGCCCACAAGCGAGCCACTCAGGAGCAGAATGATGACGCGTGGAAGAGGGAAAGGAATGAGATGGGAACAGCAATTTGTTGCAAGTTGGGGAGGAGGGCTAATAGCTGAACAATAGACTATTCAACCTTTACTAAAGAATAGTCTAATAGCCGAGCTAGGTGTGAAATCCCCCATTCCTATCACAGACCAGATTTTCCCCAATGACCAAGGGGTAGCTTGCTATTCAATAAAACAACATCAAACATATAATCAAACATATAATCAAAGATTGTTTTTAACATATATAATCGATAATATTTCAACCGGATGGTAAACTATTCAAGAAAATGTCGGAGCTACCACTGTCGCGCGCATGAACTAATCAAAGGACATTTGGCAGTCCACTGACGCGATGTGATAAATCTCGCTCATTTTTCAGAATAAAGGCTTGAAACTAAACATAAAATACTGCCCCCTAGCTTCAAGAGGTTAAGAACGTTGGCTAAACTGGAACACTAGCCCGAGCCCAAAGCAAATTAATGGAATCGAACATTCGCAGAGCCTGTTTTGACTGGAGTGATGATTAGAATTCTATTAAAAATGTATCTCTTTTTAATTTACCACTACAATCTGTTCATCGGACGAAACTGGAAAAAAATTCTTTTGTAGAAAGTAAACATCCGCACCTAGATGGTTTAAACTGTGCTTATGTCTGCGTAATGAAAAAGCAGTGGGAGAAATAAAAGCGTATTTTTCTGCTCTAGCGATCAATGACAAACAAGCTTGCTGCCCAGATGTACATAATTATAAAGAGGAGATTCTCCTGATTAAAATGGTGCCCATGTAACAGTTTTGCTTCCGTCCCTCTTCTTGCCCCTACCTGGAGCTAGACCCATGGACCCTCTGCACACATAGACAACAGCCACCCTCGAAGCATCGTTACCCATCGCTCCGCAAAAGCCTACTATCTACGGATTTCAGAGCACTCTTGCCTGAGTGTATCAGAGCGCAGAATAATTACTTTATGAGTGCTTGACTGCTGGTGTAAGGCCAGAACGCTCAAATCAACCCTACTCCTTGGCCCGAACGTCCAGTGTGCGCTCTGAGAGCGAAACGGTTTGAATTTACAAACTGACAATTTTTCTCTGAATTGGAAACACCATAATATTAATCAAATGTATTAAGCCAAATTTCCTAAAATGAATCCCATATACTATGTTATTACAAAAAAAGGTTTTAAATTCTCTGGTAATGCCAATACGGAATACTATCAAATGCTTCACAGCTGCCCTCTGGTGGTCAAACTAGCAATAACTTGCAGTAACCGAAGAAATGGCTGCGAATTAAATGACGTGCCACAGAATGCGGCAGCAGCACGCAGGATGTGCCTCAGTGTGACGCAACTTTTAAAGGAGGAACGACTGTAGCTTCATGGGAAAAGGATTTATTCAATAAATATAACAATTCATCATTTACTGCAAAAAATACAAAAGGCAAGAGGGTCTTAACACAGGTGTGAGTGTTGACGAGGACAAGGCTGGAGATCACTCTGTCATGCTGATTGAGTTCGAATAACAGACTGGAAGCTTCAAAAGGAGAGTGGTGCTTGGAATCATTGTTCTTCCTCTGTCAATCATGGTTACCTGCAAGGAAACACGTGCCTTGATCGTTGCTTTGCACAAAAAAGGGCTTCACAGGCAAGGATATTGCTGCCAGTAAGATTGCACCTAAATCTACCATTTATCGGATCATCAAGAACTTCAAGGAGCGCGGTTCAATTGTTGTGAAGAAGGCTTCAGGTCGCCCAAGAAAGTGCAGCAAGCGCCAGGACCATCTCCTAAAGTTTATTCAGCTGCGGGATCGGGGCACCACCAGTACAGAGCTTGCTCAGGAATGGCAGCAGGCAAGTGTGAGTGCATCTGCATGCACAGTGAGGCGAAGACTTTTGTAGGATGGCCTGGTGTCAAGAAGGGCAGCAAGAAGCCACTTCTCTGCAGGAAATAGATCAGGGACAGACTGATATTCTGCAAAAGGTACAGGGATTGGACTGCTGAGGACTGGGGTAAAGTCATTTTCTCTGATGAATCCACTTTCCGATTGTTTGGGGCATCCGGAAAAAAGCTTGTCCGGAGAAGACAAGGTGAGCGCTACCATCAGTCCTGTGTCATGCCAACAGTAAAGCATTCTGAGACCATTCATGTGTGGGGTTGCTTCTCAGCCAATGGAGTGGGCTCACTCACAATTTTGCCTAAGAACACAGCCATGAATAAAGAATGGTAGCAACACATCCTCCGAGAGCAACTTCTCCCAATCATCCAGAAACAGTTTGGTGACGAACAATGCCTTTTCCAGCATGATGGAGCACCTTGCCATAAGGAACAAGTGATAAATAAGTGGCACGGGGAACAAAACATAGATATTTTGGGTCCATGCCCAGGAAACTCCCCAGACCTTAATCCCATTGAGAACTTGTGGGCAATCCTTAAGAGGCGGGTGGACAAACAAAAAACAAAAGTTCTGGCAAACTCCAAGCATTGAGTATGCAAGAATGGGCTGCCATCAGTCAGGTTGTGGCCCAGAAGTGAATTGACAGCATGCCAGGCCGGATTGCAGAGGTCTTGAAAAATAAGGGTCAACACTGCAAATATTGACTCTCTGCATCAACTTCATGTAATTGTCAATAAAAGACTTTGACGCTTATGAAATGCTTGTAATTATATTTCAGTATTCCATAGTAACATCTGACAAAAATATCTAAAGACACTGAAGCAGCAAACTTTGTGAAAATTCATATTTGTGTCATTCTCAAAACTTTTGGCCATGACTGTAGTTCACATAGATTTTGGATATTAATGTTGATTGTTCTTAACTAGTTCACACAGATTCTAGTTTTAATCCAGTGGATGTTATTGTCAGATGACAGTTCCCTCAAAACCCAATTTTCTAAAAATTTAAATAAATAATGAATAATTGTTTCCAAGAAATGTCAGTCTCACATCATTTATCGGTCTCAGTTCGGAGCACCGTAGCCACCCGCCTGACACCCTCCTTCAGATCTTAGGCAGGTCGCTGGTATGGGATGAACATCATGCCAAATGTATTCGCAAATAAATCACCAATCCACAAATGTAAATCACCAGTCCACAAATGTAACTCGCTTTACACAAATGTAAATCACCAATCCACCAATGTAAATCCCCAGTCCACGAATGCAATTCGCTATGCAATTGATTTGTACTTGTAAATCTAAGGCCTTAAGTAAAATTACTGCCATAAAGATTTGCACATAGGAGAGGTATGCGCAACATGACAGATATGGCAAACCTGCAACTCCATATTTGGAAGCACTTAGGTCACCTGACTTTTGGCAGGGATTTGACAACAAGAAAAAGAAAATAAGTTCTCAGCAATTACAAGAAGTTCTCACACATAGAAAAAAGTACCTGTCTGTTTTCGATGGTAACTGTCCAGCTAGGTTGGTTAGTTGTTTATGAGCTCTAAAATATGCCTTCAAGTTCTAACACGTGGCACTATCCAAGTAACAAAGTTAGGCTAAGCTATCTATTAGCTGACGAGCTTCCTCGCTAGTTAGATAGTCATGTTGATGATGTCAGGCTATCTGGGGAGCTGGGAGTACACTAGCTTACTTGTAAGGTTTAAATAGTACACGATGGATAACTTACTGTGCCTTTCGTAAAAACTTCGAGGAGATATTGTGTTGGGCAGTCTGAGTCGATGGCATCTCCGCTGTTCAGCTGTGTTGTTTCACTTTCACCAATTAGTAGCAACAGTTGCTTTTTTCTGGCACCAGCCTCAGAATCATTAGTAGCCACATCCACTTTTATACACTGCTCAAAAAATAAAGGGAACACTAAAATAACACATCCTAGATCTGAATGAATGAAATATTCTTATTAAATACTTTTTTCTTTACATAGTTGAATGTGCTGACAACAAAATCACACAAAAATTATCAATGGAAATATAATTTATCAACCCATGGAGGTCTGGATTTGGAGTCACACTCAAAATGAAAGTGGAAAACCACACTACAGGCGGATCCAACTTTGATGTAATGTCCTTAAAACAAGTCCAAATGAGGCTCAGTAGTGTGTGTGGCCTCCACGTGCCTGTATGACCTCCCTACAACGCCTGGGCATGCTCCTGATGAGGTGACGGATGGTCTCCTGAGGCATCTCCTCCCAGACATGGACTAAAACATCGGCCAACTCCTGGAGAGTCTGTGGTGCAACGTGGCGTTGGTGGATGGAGCGAGACATGATGTCCCAGATGTGCTCAATTGGATTCAGGTCTGGGGAACGGGCGGGCCAGTCCATAGCATCAATGCCTTCCTCTTGCAGGAACTGCTGACTCACTCCAGCAACATGAGGTCTAGCATTGTCTTGTATTAGGAGGAACCCAGGGCCAACCGCACCAGCATATGGTCTCACAAGGGGTCTGAGGATCTCATCTCGGTACCTAATGGCAGTCAGGCTACCTCTGGCGAGCACATGGAGGGCTGTGCGGCCCCCCAAAGAAATGCCACCCCACACCATGACTGACCCACTACCAAACCGGCATGCTGGAGGATGTTGCAGGCAGCAGAACGTTCTCCACGGCGTCTCCAGACTCTGTCATGTCTGCCACGTGCTCAGTGTGAACCTGCTTTCATCTGTGAAGAGCAAAGGGTGCCAGTGGCGAATTTGCCAATCTTGGTGTTCTTTGGCAAATGTCAAACGTCCTGCACGGTGTTGGGCTGTAAGCGCAACCCCCACCTGTGGACGTCGGGCCCTCATACCACCCTCGTGGAGTCTGTTTCAGACCGTTTGAGCAGACACATGCACATTTGTGGCCTGCTGGAGATCCTTTTGCAGGGCTCTGGCAGTGCTCCTCCTGCTCAAAGGCGGAGGTAGCGGTCCTGCTGCTGGGTTGTTGCCCTCCTACGGCCTCCTCCACGTCTCCTGATGTACTGGCCTGTCTCCTGGTAGCGCCTCCATGCTCTGAACACTACGCTGACAGACACAGCAAACCTTCTTGCCACAGCTCGCATTGATGTGCCATCCTGGATGAGCTGCACTACCTGAGCCACTTGTGTGGATTGTAGACTCCGTCTCATACTACCACTAGAGTGAAAGCACCACCAGCATTCAAAAGTGACCAAAACATCAGCCAGGAAGCATAGGAACTGAGAAGTGGTCTGTGGTCACCACCTGCAGAACCACTCCTTTATTGGGGGTGTCTTGCTAATTGCCTATAATTTCCACCTGTTGTCTATTCCATTTGCACAACAGCATGTGCAATTTATTGTCAATCAGTGTTGCTTCCTAAGTGGACAGTTTTATTTCACAGAAGTGTGATTGACTTGGAGTTACATTGTGTTGTTTAAGTGGTCCCTTTATTTTTTTGAGCAGTGTATTTGCAATGATGGATGATGGAGTCAAAAGGAATATTCAGGATGAACCGTCGTCAGGCCACCAATACTGCTAGCTACTTTATCTGTCTGTAGCTAGCCGCAGGCAACATAGGTGGGCATACAGGATCCACCCTTTTGCATTTATTTACACTTTTTACATAGTTTAATCATGTATTTACATACAGCTATTACCAACATACGAGTGTCGGTGTAATCCCTTCCAGTATACATAACAAATCCTTTTGGCTAAACATTATTGAAACACACTAAACAAGGTTTTAACCTGTTGAGGATGGGGGCGCTGTTGAGACTATTTATGCTAATTGGGTAATTTTTGAAACGGCTTCCCACAAAATCCTTGATCGTACAATATGCATATTATTATTATTATTGGATAGAAAACAGTCTATAGTTTCTATAGGAGTTGAAATTTTGTCTCTAAGTGGAACAGAGCCCATTCTACAGCAATTTCCCTGACATGGAGTCAGATTTCAGAAATGTTGGCCACTGTTCTGAAGTCAGTTAAAAGGGCACTGTTATTGCTATGACTATACGGACACTTCTTACGTCTTCCCCTGGATGCCTTTACGTGATGACGATTCCAATGGGGTCGATTGCGCGTTCACAGGCACTACAAATGAAAAAACCCTGAGGCTAGCAAGTCTTTTCTTGGTGCGTAACGCGCGTGGAGGACTCCGACCCGCTCCTGTTCCAAGCGTTAGTTTAGCCTTTTATATTTCTCCGGTCATCTTTTCACTCGTTATAGGAGTTAAAAACATCATAAGGTAGTTAATTTAAAGCGTTTTATAGCAATTTATATCCGTTTAGTGCGATTTTGGGACAATTATTTTTGAAACGATGTGAATAACTGGGCACGCTTTTCAGTTCATCCCGAACGCAGTTGGCATTTCCACATGGCAAGAGGACAGCTTTCCACCAAAAGACGATTTCTCCCAAGAAAGGATCCTTTGCCCAAGATACTGATGGAAGAACAGCTCAAAGTAGGACATTTTTATTATGATAAATCGTGTTTCTGTCGAAACATTTTAGTGGCTTAGGACGCCATGTTTTTTGACGTAGCTTCGCTTGGCGCAAACTGTATTGAAAAGTAAGGATAAATTAAAAAATGTAATTCCGCAATTGTATTAAGAATTAAATTGTCTATCAATCCCTGTCCACCCTATATTTTTTAGTCACGTTTATGAGTATTTATGTATAAGAGTAGATCACTGTCTAAGTGGCGCAAGGACATTTTCTGACCAGCTGAGTTACATTTCACATTGTCTAACCATGATTTTGGTGGCTAAATATAAACATTTTCGATCAAACTCTATATGGATTGTGTAATATGATGTTACAGGAGTGTCATCGGAAGAATTCTGAGAAGGTTAGTGAAAAAATTAATATCTTTTGGCGATGTTGACTTTTATCGCTCACTTTGGCTAGAATCAATGCTGGGCTGCTATGTGCTATGTGCTATGCTAATATAACGATTTATTGTGTTTTCGCTGTAAGACACTTAGAAAATCTGAAATATTGTCTGTATTCACAGGATCTGTGTCTTTCGATTCGTGTATGCTGTGTATTTTTACGAAATGTTTGATGATTACTAAGTAGGTAAACACGTTGCTCTAAGTAGTTTTTCTATTCCATTTGTGACGGTGGGTGCAATTGTAACCTATGCCATCTACCTGAAATATGCACTTTTTTCTAACAAAACCTATCCCATACCATAAATATGTTATCAGACTGTCATCTGATGAGTTTTTTTGTTGGTTAGGGGCTATAAATATCTTAGTTTAGCCGAATTGGTGATGGCTACTGGTGTTGGTGGACAAATAAAAGATGGTGGATTATGCTAATGTGTTTTTAGGTAATAGATGTACATCTTTACATATTGTGTCTTCCCTGTAAAACATTTTAAAAATCGGACATGTTGACTGGATTCACAAGATCTGTGTCTTTCATTAGCTGTATTGGACTTTAATGTGTGAAAGTTAAATATTTAAAAAAAATATATTTTTTGAATTTCGCGGCACTGGTTTTTCAGTGGGGGGGGGGGGGGGGTGCCGCTAGCGCCACGCTGATCCTAGACAGGTTAACAGGATTTTTGGCATACAAAAACGCAAAAGATGCCAGTAAAGATTTTTTCGAAATTGCATTCATGATTTAATATAATACAAAATATTATTTAGAGGTATCGTTCCCTCTTCCAGATGGCTATACTGAAGTCAAAATTACATTATGAATTTCTATACATTTCTTAAAATCTGTAAAATCATGGAACAATAAATTGCGCGGAGGGGAAGAGCTGGACCCGCTTCATTTACTCCAAGCACAAGTATGCTGCCCCCAATATCTTGGGATCTCTGTTGTGGAGTGATATTCAAAGCTCAGGGTAGATATCCTCTCTGAATAACCTCTGTTTGCTTTCAATGGCCGGTTCAACAGCATCGGCCAACGAACCTCCAGCCGGTTATTTCCATATTGAGCCTGCTAACTAGCTGCATTTCAGCAAGCTAGCAATTGCTGTGATGTCACCAAAATTATTACGGCATGTAATCTAACTCAACACGTAACATCTATTTATTGTAATTGGTAGTTAACCTATTTGTTTTTCACTGTCCAGGGGTAGCACAAGTAGGCATTTCATTTGCGAACTCATCACATGATTAGCATCTTGTCAGCAACACTAAAAAAGTCCTTCTAGGCAACGCAATTTCTGACATTTAAAAAAAAAAAAGTCCCTCACATAGTAGTAGAAGTGTCAAAAACCATTCATGATATGAAAAATAATTGTCTTAAAATTAACAATGATTCATATTTGTTCATATTTAAGTGAAATTTTGCCTTAAATCTATGTATGTTTTAAAACTTCTTATGGCTTGGGGGCAGTATTTCGACATCTGGATGAGAAGCGTGCCCAAAGTAAACTGCCTGTCACTCAGGCCCAGAAGCTAATATATGCATATAATTGGTAGATTTGGATAGAAAACACTCTAAAGTTTCCAAATAATGTCTGTGAGTATAACAGAACTGATATGGCAGGCGCAATCCGACGACAAACCACCCCCCCAAAAGAAATTCAGCTCACCACTATTTTCAATGGCTAGAACTTTAATCATAAGGCCAAGTCCTCCCAGATTCCAGTTCCTAGGGCTTCCACTAGATGTCAACAGTCTTTAGAAAGAGTTTCAGGCTGGTTTTTGGTAAAATGAGCCAGAAATATTTGTTTTTCTAGGTGGCTCCCATTTTGGCTGTAGTGTTTCCAAGCGCGTGGAAGAAAGTGCGTTCTTTCTCATTTATCTCCGGTAATGAAAATACTATTCTCCGTCTTAAATTGTATAGTTTATTTATGTATTAGGATACCTATGGTTTGATTATAAACGTTGTTTGACTTGTTTGGAAAAGTTTATTAGTAACGTTTGGGATTAATTTTGTATGCATTTTGATGGAGGGAAACTGGATGGATTATTGACTGCTAAACTGAGTTTTTATGGATAGAAAGAAGGACATTATCGAACAAAAGGACTGGGACCTTTTGGAGAGCCAACAGAAGAAGATCATCAAAGGTAAGGCATTTTTTATATAACTATTTCTGACTTCCGTGTCGCACCTCCCTGATTAAAATATGTTTGTAACGCATTTGTATGCGGGGCGCTGTCCTCAGATAATCGCATGGTTTGCTATCGCCGTAAAGCCTTTTGAAATCTGACACAGTGACTGGATTAAGCTTTATTTTGATGTATAACACTTTGTATGTTTTATGAATTTTTATTATGACTATTTCTGTTTTTGAATTTGGCGCACTGCAATTTCATTGGATGTTGTCAAATCAAACCCGTTAATTGGATTCGAGTGGGTGTGGGGTATAAGGGATCCTTAATTGAGTACTTT
This sequence comes from Salvelinus fontinalis, assembly GCF_029448725.1. Classification (NCBI taxonomy): domain Eukaryota; kingdom Metazoa; phylum Chordata; class Actinopteri; order Salmoniformes; family Salmonidae; genus Salvelinus; species Salvelinus fontinalis. The sequence goes on along the minus strand of NC_074700.1, from coordinate 912,672 downwards.
ACACTACTGGCATCCATGTCTATTGGCACCATCTTGTCATGTGAAGGTTAACTTCCTTTAGTTCATTTTCTGTCTGTTTATTACTGTCTCTTATTTGTTTTCAGTGCTCACTGTAAACTTTCAGCTGTGTTTTCTTTCACGCTCTCCTCCCTCGCTCCAGACGAGACAGCTAGACGTATCTGAGCTTAACTTTAACCTTCACGCTGGAAGAGGAGAGCAGACAGATAGAGGAAGAGAGTGAGGGGAAGGAGTGAGAGAGGGATACCTGCTGAGAGAGGCAATAAAGAGTCATCCTGCACTCCTCTCCTCTCGTTCTCAGTAGCTGGTGCGGTGCCAATGCCAATGTACTCTACTGTATGCCGGGGCACAGAGGTAAACTGGTGCCCATTGAAGTGTGACAGAATGTCACTCTGTCCTTGCTCCCGTTCTTTACAGTGGCATGCTAATGACGATGGGGGGAGAAAAGGAAAAGGTTCGATGGCTTGGATGTGTTGGATGTATGGTTAGGCGATGGATGGACGTGACCTTATCATTGTTGTAAAAGGATAGATAATCTCCGTCAAACTTCACCATCTTTTCAAAAATACAGTGTCTGAAAGTAGGTTGAGAGGTCAAAAATAAATAATATCGTACAAATTCAAACGTAAACTGTTGCTATGAACTATTACAAATGGGCATCTTCACCCACCCACCCAACGGCAAGACATTTCTTTTTGAGTTCTCAATTTTGTACTATATCAAAAGAACATGCTGTACTCCAGCTGCAGTTCATTCTGTACAGTAAAATAACACCATAGATAAGGATGTGATCTTGTACTGTACAGAAAAACAGGGTGCTACTATTACACTTGCAATATATTAATATTCAACATCTCAAACTAAGGCTGTTTTCCAACTTGATGCTAATCAGGTGGTTTCCGAGAAAGGGCACAAAAGCAGAAAAAAAGGAAAGTTCTAGTAAGAGTAACTACGAGATGATAAGCATGCAGAGAGCTCAAAGGAAATAAAAAAAAGACTGCTTGTTTGCTCTGAAGGTGTGGAAACAAAAATAGGGCTAGATTTATCTCATCTAAATAGAAGAGGGCGGGAAAAGGAAGTAGTGGTGAACACGGCGAAGAAGATTCTGGGTAATGATTGGTTGAGTTCCTGCTTGAATACAGTTCAGACGCATGCCAGATCTTACAACGCCTGGATAGGCATTTAACATACAGTATCAGCTAACCACACCAAATGATATAGCCATCTTATGCCTGACTGCACAGTCGATGACGTGGCACTCAACAATTGGTTGATGCAATGCAACGCCTGAGCATCTAGTCAGGCAGGAACTCAGTAGCTTATGGCACGCAGACACATAAATATACACTGAGTATACATTCCATGACATAGACTGACCAGGTAAATCCAGGTGAAATCTTTGATCCCTTATTGATGTCACTTGTTAAATCCACTTCAATCAGTGTAGATGAAGGGGAGGAGACAGGTTAAATAAGAATTTTTAAGCCTTGAGACAATTCATACATGGATTGTGTATGTGTGCCATTCAGAGGGTGAATGGGCAAGACAAAATATTGATTTACCTTCAGTATATATATATACAGACATACATACACACACAATGTATATACACTAAGTGTACCAAATATTAAGGACACCTGCTCTTTCCATGACATGGACCAGGGATCATCAACTAGATTCAGCCACTGGCTGATTTTTTCTTGAGAGGATGGTCAGGGGGCCAGGGCATAATTATAAATAATTTGTAGACTGCAAATTGACCGCAAGAAGCCCAAACGTACAGAGAAATACAGAAAGTATTCAGACCCCGTCCCTTTTTCCACATTTTGTTATGTAACAGCCATATTCTAAAATGGATGAAATAATTTTTTTCCTCATCAGTCTACACACCATACTCCATAATGTACACACCATACCCCATAATGCAAAAACAGGTTCTTAGATATGTTTGCAAATGTATTTAAAAAACAAACAGAAATACATTATTTACATAAGTATTTAGACCCTTTGCTACGAGAAATTGAGGTCAGGTGCATCCTGTTTCCAATGATCTTTCTTACTTACTACAACTTGGTTGGAGTCCACCTGTGGTAAATTATATTTATTGGACATGATTTGGAAAGGCACACACCTGTCTATATAAGGTCCCACAGTTGACAGTGCGTGACAGAGCTCAGAGACAGGATTGTGTCGAGGCAAAGATCTGGGGAAGGGTACCAACAAATGTCTGCAGCATTAAAGGTCCCCAAGAACACAGTGGCCTCCATCATTCTCAAATGGAGGAAGTCTGAAACCACCTAGACTCTTCCTAGAGCTGGCCGCCCGGCCAAACTGAGAATTCGGGGGTGAAGGGCCTTGGTCAGGGAGGTGACCAAGAACCCGATGGTCACTCTGACAGAGCTCCAGAGTTTCTCTGTGGAGGTGGGAGAACCTTCCAGAAGGACAACCATCTCTGCAGCACTCCACCAATCAGGCATTTATGGTAGAGTGGCAAGACAGAAGCCACTCAGTAAAAGGCACATTCCAGCCTGCTTGGAGTTAAAGGACTCTCAGACCATGAGAAACAAGTTTCTATGGACTGATGAAATCTAGATTGAACACTTTGGCCTGAATGCCAAGCATCACATCTGGAGGAATCCTGGCACCATCACTACAGTGAAGCATGGTGGTGGGTGGCCGCATCATGCTGTGGGGATGTTTTCAATGACAGGGACTGGGAGACTAGTCAGGATGGAGGGAAAGATGAGCGGAACAAAGTACAGAGAGCTCCTTGGTGAAAACCTGCTCACGAGCGCTCAGGACCTCAGACTGGGGCGAAGGTTCACCTTCCAACAGGACTACGACCCTAAGGACACAGCCAAGACAACGCAGGAGTGGCTTTGGGACAAGTCTCTAAATGTCCTTGAGTGGCCCAGCCAGAGCCCGGACTTGAACCCGCTCCCCTTCCAACATGACAGTGCTTGAGAGTATCTGCAGAGAAGAATGGGAGAAACTCCCCAAATACAGGTGTGCCAAGCTTGTAGTTTCTTACCCAAGAACACTCAAGGCTGTAATCGCTGCCAAAGGTTGTAACGGCAGTCTATTTCGTCCTCCTCATCAGACGAGGAGAGTCGAGAAGGATCGGAGGACCAATGTACAGCGTGGTAAGTTTCCATGATTTAATAACATGAAGACTATATACAATACAAAATAACAAAACAAACTAACCGTCACAGTCCCGTGTGGCACAAACACTGACACAGAAAATAACCACCCACAAAATCCCAACACAAAACATGCCACCTATATATGATTCTCAATCAGGGACAATGATTGACAGCTGCCTCTGATTGAGAACCATATTAGGCTGAACACAGAAACAGACAAACTAGACACACAACATAGAATGCCCACCCAGCTCACGTCCTGACCAACACTAACACAAGCAAAACACATAAGCACTATGGTCAGGACGTGACAAAGGTGCTTCAACAAAGTACTGAGTAAAGGGTCTGAAAACGTATGTAAATATGATATTTCACTTTTCTATTTTTAATACATTTGCAAAAATAAATTCGACCTGTTTTTGATTTGTCATTATGGGGTATTGTGTGTAGATTGAATAATTTTTTTAATATTTTTTTTTACATTTTGGAATGAGGCTGTATCCGAACAAAATGAAAAGTGGAAAAAGTCAAGGGGAATGAATACTTTCCGAATGCACTGTATATAATATTTGACTAAAACATAATAATTTCAAACCTTGCTTACATTTGTGTATGATCGCGTCTCTCTATTATGCGTGGAAATACATTTGAACATATTTTCCAAATTATAACCACTTGGAGCTGATTACCTGGTATTTTTACAGTGTTTAATGTCCAGCAATTACATATTGTTTTGCTCAGAAAACATGGGGGACCAAATAAAACCACCCGTGGGACAAATTATGCAAGCAGGCCTCCAGTTGGGGAACCCAGACATAGACGGACCAGGTGAATCCCGGTAAAAGCTATGATCCCTTATTGATATCGATTGTTAAATCCATTTCAATCCGTTTAAATGAAGGATAGAAGACAGGTTAAAGACGGGTTTTTAAGCCTTCAGACAACAGAGACATGGATTGTGTATGTGTGCCATTCAGAGGATGAATGGGCAAGACAAAATATTTGAATTGCCTTTAAATGGGGTATGGCAGTAGGTGCCAGGCACACCGGTTTGTGTCAAGAACTGCAACGCTGCTGCGTTTGAACTCGCTCAAAGGTGTCCCGTGTGTCTCAAGAATGGTCCACCACCCAAAGGACATCTTGACACAACTGTGGAAAGCATTGGAGTCAACATTTACATTTCACATTTTAGTTATTTAGCAGACGCTCTTATCCAGAGCGACTTACAGTAGAGTGCATACATTTTATTACATTTTACATACTGAGACAAGGATATCCCTACCAGCCAAACGCTCCCTAACCCGGACGACGCTATGCCAATTGTGTGTCGCCCCACGGACCTCCCGGTTGCGGCCGGCTGCGACAGAGCCTGGGCGCGAACCCAGCCCAGCCTGGGCGCGAACCCAGCCCAGCCTGGGCGCGAACCCAGAGACTCTGGTGGCGCAGCTAGCACTGCGATGCAGTGCCCTAGACCACTGTGCCACCTGGGAGACATAGGCTAGTATCCCTGTGGAGCGATTTCGACACCTTATAGAGTCCATGCCCTGACGAATTGAGGCTGTTCTGATGGTAAAAGGTGGGATGCAACTCAATTTGAGGGAGGTGTCCTTAATGTTTTATACACTCAGTGTTCAGTGTATATATATTGATTCCAGGTGGAACCCTTTTCACAGAGGGTTCTACATGCAACCAAATAGGGTTCTACCTGGAACCAAAAAGAGTTATCCTATGAGGACAGCCGAATAACACTTTTGGAACTATTTTTTTCCAAGAGCTTAGCAGCCAGGCTAGCAGGTGACATTTCCATTTGTTTAGATTAGCTTAGCAGTTATGCTAGGCTAGCAGTGACATTTTTATTAACCTCAGGAGGCAAAGTGAAACTGATAGAGCCTCTAGTTTACTCTCAATTTGCACTGAAAGAAGAAACAGGGGGATGTGGATTTGTGTATGGGCAGACTGTTGCCACTAAAATAAAACTGATAGTTCCTCGCTCTTTCTTTTAACTACTAGCATGGTGCTCACCAAGATGTTCTGTAAAAGCTGTAATGTATCTCACATGCATGACACATCAGGAGGAAAAGTTAAATATGCTAAATCAGGTGTAGGTTTCTAAAATTTTAGGTGACAAAAATTAGGCGAGCAAAAGATGAATGTGGTTTAAATCTGATTTGAAAATATTTGATTCCATGTGCTTTTTGGTTGGCTGTTCAGACTGCAGGAAAAATATCTGATTTGTATTGGATAGGCTTTTTTTGTTGAGTCAAATCAAACTGCCAATGTGAACAATAGCCTAGGTAAAATAAGTCTGGCATGCAAGATATTAGTACGGTCATTTGACATCTATGTAAAAGTCATGTTATCAATGCCTGACTGTGAATCATGTTTTGATATTGTATGTAATCAATACAACTGTAGCTGAATGCCTGCATGTTTTGAAGCAGTATTTTAATTGATTTACAACTTTAGTTTCTACACACAACGTCACTGCCTAATCAATATATTATCTGAGTTGTTTTTTGTTAATGTTTCTCCATAAGGAGGAACGGGAGACAATGTTCTTTCAAGTGGGGATAGAGAAGAGAGAGGCACAAAACATTATCATTAGTTCTTGCAGACCAATGTGCATGGTATACATACTGTAGTTGTACAAAATAACAATAACACTGGAATGCATTATCCTCAGTGTTCTGCCTAACATGTGAAAGGATACAGTAGCTTCTCCCACCCAGTAGTCTCCTCTTTCCTTCTCTTCTCCCTCCTCTCCTTTTGTCGCTCTCATATACAGAAGTGCAAAAACTTGTTCTTCATTTCTCAGGCAGACACGAGCCCTATAAAGGACATTCGCTGTCCCAGCATCGGCCCCTACGGGGAACTCAGCCGTGGTCACACTGGGGTAGAGGAGTAAGGAGAGGGGGAGAGAGAGGGAGGAGGGGTGAGGCCACCCAGACACCATTAATCTGCAGACCTGGGGCGCCCCTGTTTGTGCCAATGCCTGTCACAGTGAAAAATGACATTGCCCATCTCCTGGGGACAGCGAGTGCCAGCGGACGTCCTGTGTTGGACGGACACACATATCTACACATGCACAGACACACGCATAGACACACATTAACACACACATGCAGTAAATACACGCATACACACACACACACACACACGCACACGCACACGCACACGCACACACGCACACACACATAGCCACAAGCTACTGGATTGGCCATTGAGACAAGGCACTTGGAGAGTGTATGAAGTGCACTAGGCACTTGTGGGCATATTGTATTTCCATGATGGAGAGGAGCACACTGTATCATACCCTTGTCTCTATGGACAGGTCTGGTGTCTTTGAAAGCGTAGGGTTGTCTCTCTCTCTCGCTCTCTCAGCTTCACTGAGTACTCCTACACTCTGGCATTCCCCTTTTCTCGATCCTCCTTTCTTTCTCTTGTTCTGTCTCACTCACCCTCTCTCTTTCTCCCTTCTTGCAGAGACAAAGCGAGAGGTTAAGACAACAGCCTCAACTGGTGTGACCTGGAAAAACCTGCCCCAAACCGAGTGAGATGGAGGACCTTCATCAACTGACTATGCTCCTTTCAGAAGCCAAGGGGTTAACCCATAAGACTCTAAGCCCTTTCTAAGCCGGGGAGCTTCTACTGAGCTACATGGAATTGTTTTAAGAAGGTCATACCAAGGATCATTTGGTACAACTTTAAATACTTAGGTGTCTGGATAGACTGTAAACTCTCCTTCCAGAATTACATTAAGCATCTCCAATCCAAAGTAAAATCTAGAATCGTCTTCATATTTCGTAACAAAGCCTCCTTCACTCATGCAGACAAAGTTACCCTCATAAAACTGACTATCCTACCGATCCTTGACTTCGGCGATATCATTTACGATGTAGCCTCCAACAATCTACTCAGCAAATTGGATGCAGTCTATCACAATGCCATCCGTTTTGTAACCAAAGTCCCATATACTAACCACCACTGCGACCTGTGTGCTCTCGTTGGCTTGTCCACGCTACATGTTCGTCGCCAAACAGACTGGCTCCAGGTCATCTACAAGTCTTTGCTAGGTATAGCTCCGCCTTATCTCAGCTCACTGGTCGCTATAGCAACACCCACCCGTAGCACGCGCTCCAGCAGGTATATTTCACTGGTCATCCCTAAAGCCAACACCTCCTTTGGCTGCCTTTACTTCCAGTTCTCTGCGGACAATGACTCGAACGAATTCCAAAAATCACTGAAGTTTGAGACTTATATCTCCTTCACTAACTTTAACTTCTTATGGCTGCAGGGCGGTGCCGGTACACCTATGACAACAGCCACTTAAAGTGCATGGTGCGAAATTCAAAAGATATATTTTTTAAATATTTAACTTTCACACATTAACCTCTACTGCCTCAGAAACCCGGATCCGGGAGCACCCCCCACCCCCCACACACTGTTTAGCATAGCTAGCATAGCTTCACAAGTAGATAGTAGCATCTAAATATCATTAAATCACAAGTCCAAGACACCAGATGAAAGATACAGATCTTGTGAATAAAGCCACCATTTCAGATTTTTAAAATGTTTTACAGGGAAGACACAATATGTAAAGATGTAAATCTATTAGCTAAAAACACATTAGCATAATCCACCATCTTTTATTTGTCCACCAACACCAGTAGCTATCACCAATTCGGCTAAACTAAGATATTTATAGCCCCTAACCAAGAAAAAAACTCATCAGATGACAGTCTGATAACATATTTATGGTATGGGATAGGTTTTGTTAGAAAAATGTGCATATTTCAGGTAGCTGCCATAGGTTACAATTGCACCCACCGTCACAAATGGACTAGAATAATTACAATGAGCAACGTGTTTACCTAACTACTAATCATCAAACATTTCGTAAAAATACACAGCATACACTAATCGAAAGACACAGATCCTGTGAATACAGACAATATTTCAGATTTTCTAAGTGTCTTACAGCGAAAACACAATAAATCGTTATATTAGCATAGCACATAGCACATAGCAGCCCAGCATTGATTCTAGCCAAAGTGAGCGATAAAAGTCAACATCGCCAAAAGATATTAATTTTTTCACTAACCTTCTCAGAATTCTTCCGATGACACTCCTGTAACATCATTTTACAATATACATATACAGTTTGTTCGAAAAGGTGCATATTTAGCCATACAAAACCGTGGTTACACAATGAAAATAGTAGCAAAACAAGCCTGAAAATGTCGGTCGCCATCTTTCAGAGTGATCTAGTTTAATTAATAGCTAATCATATACTTGACTAAAAAATACAGGGTTTACAGGAATCGAAAGACAAATTAGTTCTTAATGCAACCGCTGATTTACATTTTTAAAATTATCCTTACTTTTCAATACAGGGTTCGCCAAGTGAAGCTATACCAAACAAAATGGCGAAATATGCGTTTAAAATATTTCGACAGAAACACGATTTATCATATTAAATATTGCTTACTTTGAGCTGTTCTTCCATCAGATTCTTGGGCAATGTATCCTTTCTATGTTATAAACGTCTTTTGGTCGATAGATGTCCTCTGTCCTTCGAAATGTCCACCACCAACGACCGACACCCCAAAACGTGTCCAAAGTTTCAGAGTGCACAACAAATAAATTCCTCAAAATCGCACTAAACGGATATAAATTGCTATAAAACGGTTCAAATTAACTACATTATGATGTTTTTAACACCTAAAACGAGTAAAAACATGACCGGAGAAATATTGCTGGTTAGAAAACGATTTGGAACGAGGCAGGTCCGATGCCCTTCACGCTTCAGGCGCACGACGAGAAAGGGCGATCTCTATACATTTTGGTCTTTTATACTGGCTGTGAATATCCCATCGATTCCATTGAAAGCGTGATGACGTACAGACACCCAGAGGAAGACGTAGGCAGTGTCGGTTTCTTCATAGCATTCACTGTCGCCTTAAAAACAGACCCCAGATCAGAGGTAAAAAAATTTGAAATCTGAACCCTGTCATGAAAAGTGCTGTAGAAATTGTTCTGTACCACTCAGAGACAAAATTTCAACTTCTATAGAAACTAGAAGGTGTTTTCTATCCAATAATAACAATAATATGCATATTGTACGATCAAGAATTTAGCACGAGGCAGTTTAATTTGGAGACACAAATATGCTAATGCGGAACAGCACCCCCTATAGTTCCAAGAAGTTAACAAGTCCAATACAGCATATGAAAGGTACACATCTTGTGAATCCAGCCAACATGTCCGATTTTTAAAATGTTTTACAGGGAAGACACAATATGTAAATCTATTAGCTAACCACGTTAGCAAAAGACTCCACTTTTTTTACTCCACCACTTTTTTACTCCATCAGTAGCTATCACAAATTCGACCAAATAAAGATATAAATAGCCACTAACCAAGAAACAACTTCATCAGATGACAGTCTGATAACATATTTATTGTATAGCATATGTTTTGTTAGAAAAATGTGCATATTTCAAGTATAAATCATAGTTTACATTGCAGCTACAATCAGAAATTGCACCGAAAGCAGCCATAATAATTACAGTAACCAACGTCAAATACCTAATTACTCATCATAAAACATTTCAGAAAAATACATAGTGTACAGCAAATGAAAGACAGGCATCTTGTGATTCCAGCCAATATTTCCGATTTATTAAGTGTTTTACAGCGGAAAAAATTTAGCGTTATATTAGCTTACCACAATAGCCAGAAACACTTGGGCGCCGACGACTACGACAGATATATGAAATAGCATCATAAAATGTTTCTTACTTTTGCTGATCTTCCATCAGAATGTTGGACAAGGTGTCCTTTGTCCAGAACAATCGTTGTTTGGATTTAGAACGGCAACTTTGCCTCTTCATTTAGCAAGCGCGCTAGCCAAGTGGCTGGAATCTCTCCATGTCAACAAACGGAAGAGAACGGAACACGGCAAAACTCACGAAAAAATTTCAATAATCTGATTAAACTATATTGAAAAAACATACTTTACGATGATATGGTCACATGTATCAAATAAAATCAAAGCCGGAGATAGGAGTCGCCTATAACGAAAGCTTTTCATAAGGCAATCCCCGGTTCCTTCTCGCCCCTTCCTGAAAACAGGAAATGGGTGACACGTCATTCCAAGAGGATTTATTCCACTTCAGACCAAGATAAACACTCCATTTCTTCTCTCACCGCCTCTTGACATCCAGGGGAAGGTGTATGACGTGCATGTATACTAATACGTATCATGCCCATTTATAGGCAGGACCTAGAACAGAGCCTCGATCCTTTCCACTTCTTCCTTTCCACTTCCTGGTCAGGAAGTTTGTGCCAAATGAGTTCTGTTTTACTCACAGATATAATTCAAACGGTTTTAGAAACTAGAGTGTTTTCTATCCAATAGTAATAATAATATGCATATTGTACGAGCAAGAATTGAGTACGAGGCCGTTTTAAATTGGGCACGATTTTCCCCCAAAGTGAAAACAGCGCCCTCTGTCCTCAACAGGTTAAAAGAACATACATTTGATCAGAAATACAGTGTAGACATGGTCAAATTTGTAAATGACTATTGCAGCTGGAAACGGCTTATTTTTGTCAGGATTTGGCCAGGATTGTTCCAGTTTTGGTCACTAGATGCCCCCATTGGGCTTTTTTGACCCTTTGTTTTCCCTTATTTCCAGTTATTATTTGCACCTTTGCCTCGTTTCCCTTGTATGTATTTAAACCCTTAGTTTTCATCAGTTCTTTGCTCTGTGTTTGAATGTTAGCACCCAGCCCCAGCCATGCTGTGAACTTTTGTTACTCCAGTTGGATTCTCTTGAGGTACTCTGTTTTTGTTCTCGTTTATTTTATTTATTTTTATTTATTTTTAGAGTTTTTTTCCCTGCTGTACTTGTGACTTGGAGGATATACCTTTTTTCTCTAATTACTTTTGACGTTTTGGATTTATATTTTTGCCTGAAGTACTTTCCTTTTTACTTTATTAAAACACCGTCTCAAGTACTGCTGTGTCTGCCTCATCTTCTGAGTTCTGCCGACTATTAGTGGCTCAGTTTGCTAAGTGACTGTTTCTCTCACCGGAGACCCGAGTTCGTAACCGGGTCCTGACAATTTTTTATGGAATATCTACAAAGGCGTACAGAGACCCATTATCAGTAGCCATCACTCCTGTGTTCCAATGGCACGTTGTGTTAGCTAATCCAAGTTAATAATTTTAAAAGGCTAATTGATCATTAGAAAACCCTTTTTCAATTATGTTAGCACAGCTGAAAACTGTTTTGCTGATTAAAGAAGCAATTAAACTGGCCTTCTTTAGACTAGTTGAGGATCTGGAGTGAGCTATTAAAACACAACCACCCAACAGGGGCATGTGTAATAACTAGGTAAGGTTGTCGCTGATTAGTGTCATTGGTCATTTCAAATGAAGGAAGGTACCTATCACTCCAGGATGTCAGCTCCACCCCCAACTCATCCACATGTTTTTGAATGGACACACATCCAGGAGTATCAGGCCTCCTCCAGCACCTATCTGCAGAACTAGGGACTCTCTCATGTTGATATTCAACATTCTCACCCCAATTAGTACCAATAATCGCCTTTTACCAATTAACATCTCTCCATATACCCAACATTTCACTCTGGTTAAAAGAAAAAGCCCCTTGTGGAATACCTGCCCTTGATGTGAATGGAGCATACGTACAAACCCAACAACTACTTTGATTGACTACTGTGGCATAGTGTAGAGAAAGAGCTAGAAACATATTGATGCCAAAGTGTCCCTCATCCTGCTGATACATCTTTGTGTTAAAAATGGAAACACCACCCACATCCTGTATTGGGAGGAAACTCACAAGGAAAATAATTTTAAACATCTTTCACTTGTCTGTAACGAAGGAAACAAAAAAGTTAAGGTAACATGTCCTGGTTTCAAGAGAAATATATATTTCAGATTCCCCTAAGTAAGCATGTCCCAATTTTCAGGAAAAAGTTGGACATTTCATATAGATATTCCTAATATTATGACTGCGGTGTACAACATAGAAGCTTATCAGGTTCTGATCATCTTACTATGCGTATTCACCTGAGATTGGCCCACGATTGCTAGTCAATCAGTTATTTATTCTCCAGGCTCTGCTTTGTCATCGACATGGACAACCTTGCAATGAGTGACATGTATCCATCATGATTTTCCCTGGACTTTTACAGCTGACCTCGCTATGAGCAAAACTTGATAAGGACCTACCCATTTTGGCCCTAATGTCTCTGTTACATATTTTTTTACCATCACCCACTTTCCTGGCACAACATCATGTCCCCCCTCTGGAGTTATTCCCCATGCCTCTTGTGCTTGTCTGTCGGCTTCCCCTACTGCATTAGAGAGTTGTAGGCAATAGTTAAGCATTGTGTCACTCAGTGAACGTCTGCTTTTCTCAAATCTAACATGTCTGGTAGTGACATGTTAGATTTGTGACAACCTCAAATGGACTCAACCCTGTGGTTTTGTTATGTGTTGCCCTTACACTACATCATACCGTAGGCAATGCATCTGGCCATGTTATCCCTTCTTGATACATCTTTGAAAGTCTCTCTTTCAAAACTCGATTTGTGCGTTCTACCTGTCCACTCGATTGAGGATGGTAAGGGCAGTGTAGTTGCCAGTCTATGTTCAGAAGACAAGCTACCTCCTGACGCACTGTTCCTGTGTAATGAGTGCCTTGGTCAGAATCTAATTGTTCCTGAAATCCCCACCTGGGAATGATTTCTCGAATCTGAATTTTAGCTGTGTGTTGTGCAGTTCCTTTCTTAGTAGGATAGGCTTCAACCAATCGCGAGAAATGATCAACAACGACCAGCACATCTTTGTGTCCTTCACATTTGGGCAGCGTGATGTAATCAAGCTGTAGATGTCTGAATGGTCCTGGTGGGGCAGGCGCTTGTCGTGTCTGTACTTTCACTCTTTCCACACACCAAGATTCCACCATTTGCCCACAAAACGATAAACTATTTTGTCCACACCAATGTGTCCCAAAGAGTGGATCTGTGTCACCAAGTAGGTTAAGAGTGCATTTGGGGCTGCACATCTCAGGTTATATTTCCACACACCTTCTTGATTGAGTTTGGATCCTGCAGCCATCCATTCCCACACTTCATATATTATGTTGCAATGTATCCAAGGTGTATCTCCTAATCAGTTTAGGTGACAGAGGTGTTCTCTTGGCAGCCGCCTTGGCAGGTCTGTCAGCCAGGTCATTACCTTTAATCTCGTATATAAAGATTTTTCCATGTGCTTTCATTTTTAAAATTGCAACTTGTCCACGTAACTGGAGAGCATTCAGTAGAGTCATCACCTCTGGTCCATTCTTCACAGAAGCTCCCAGTGATTTCATGAATCCTCTGTTTTTCCATATTTGTCCAAAATCATGGGTAACGCTGAAAGCATACCTTGAGTCTCTGTAGATATTTATTTTTTTCCTTCAGCCTGTTTGCATGCTTCTGTCAAAGCCACCAATTCCGCCACCTATGCTGATGTTCCTGGAGGTAACGTCCTTGTCACTTCACATTGTCCATTGTAGTAACTGCCAAGCATGCCTTCCTCACACCCCTTCCACAATGCTTCAACCATCTGTGTATAAGATAAACTCTGGGTTTTCCAATGGATGACTCTTAGTAAACCCATCAGAGAGCTGATCCAAAACCAACTCACAACAGTCGTGTTCAAGTAATGTGGTATCTGGAGGAAGCATCAGAGTAGCTGGATTACATGGTGTGCCACGTTGTATGATGATGTTAGGAGCCTCCAACACAGTCAACCACTTGTTCCAACGAGCAGCTGTGACCTGTGCAGCTTGATCCATTGTCAAAAGAGTATGAACAGCATGTGGACACTTGATGGTAAGATGTTGGTCGAGAACAAGTGATGCCACCATTGACATAGCGATGTAAGTAGCCTGCATAGCTCTGAGACAGCTAGTTTAAGCTTGCCAAAAACCTGTGTATGTTCTTCCGTGAAGGCTACAGTGTCTTTTGAATAAGGGTCTCCCTTGAGGAGGTTGTTAAGGTTGTGCAATTTTGGCAAAGGAGTCCACCCAGCATCTGTTGTAGTTGCACAAGGCCATGAAGGAGCGAAGTTCTTTAATAGTATTGGGCTCCATGGCAGCTTGTATTGCAGCCATACGACTTTGTGTCATCTCTCATTTTCCCTGTGAGACCAGTTGACCAAGGTAGATAACCTGTGATTGCATGAGTTGGGCAATCTAAGGGCCCTTGGCATGCAAGTGGACTGACAGTGATTTTAGATCCTTAAACCTCTCTGGGATATGTGGGACGGTAGCGTCCCACTTGGCCAATAGCCAGGGAAAATGTAGAGCGCAAAATTTAAAAAAAGATATAAAATCAAACTTTCATTAAATCACACATGTAAGATACCAAATTAAAGCTACACTCGTTGTGAATCCAGCCACCATGTCAGATTTCAAAAAGGCTTTTCGGCGAAAGCACAAGATGCTTTTATTTGATGATAGCACAACAGTAAACAAAGAGAGTGTAGCATATTTCAACACTGCAGGCACGACACAAAACGCAGAAATAAAATATAAATCATGCCTTTGACGAGATTCTTTTGTTGGCACTCCAATATGTCCCATAAACATCACAAATGGTCCTTTTGTTCGATTAATTCCGTCTATATATATCCAAATTGTCCATTTATTTGGCGCGTTTGATCCAGAAAAAAACAGCTTCCAATTTGCGCAAAGTCACTACAAAATATCTAAAGAATTACCTCTAAACTTTGCCAAAACATTTCTAACTACTTTTGTAATACAACTTAAGAACTAGTGTATCTTTCATTTGCTGTCCAACATGTCTTTTTTAGTAAGGTTTATGATGAGTTCTTTGGTCAGATTCGGTGAGTGTCAAAAATATCTCCGGACATTCTGGGGAAATGTTGCTACATATTCACAACGTATAACCACGGTTTGCAGCTCAAAATATGCACATTTTCGAACAAAGCATAAGTGTATTGTATAACCTGATGTGATGAGACTGTCATCTGATGAAGTTGTTCAAGGTTAGTGATTTAATTTTATATATTTTGCTGGTTTTTGCGAATGCTATCTATGCGGTGAATAAATGCGGTTGTGTGTTTGGCTATTGTGGTAAGCTAATATAATGCTATATTGTGTTTTTGCTGTAAAACACTTAAAACATCTGAAATATTGGCTGGATTCACAAGATGTTTATCTTTCATTTGCTGTAAACCATGTATTTTTCATAAATGTTTTATGATCAGTATTTAGGTATTTCACGTTGCTCTCTGTAATTATTCTGGCTGCTTTGGTGATATTTTTGATGGTAGCTGCAATGTAAAACCATGATTTATACCTCAAATATGCACATTTTCGAACAAAACATAGATTTATTGTATAACATGTTATAAGACTGTTATCTGATTAAGTTGTTTCTTGGTTAGTGACTAATTATATCTCTATTTGGTCGGTTTTGTGATAGCTACCTATGCGGTAAAAAAATTGTGAAAATATGCGGTTGAGTCTTTTGCTATTGTGGTTAGCTAATAGAAATACATATTGTGTTTACGCTGTAAAACATTTTAAAAATCGGAAATGATGGCTGGATTCACAAGATGTTTATCTTTCATTTGCTGTATTGGACTTGTGATTTCATGAAATTATATTATATAATATCCCTGTCGCGTTAGGCTAGGCTATGCTAGTCAACTTTTTTTGATGAGGATGCTCCCGGATCCGGGATGGGTTTTGCAGCTCTTTCAGAACATCAGCTGACTGGATTTGGGAGAAGGAGAAATGGGGAAGGCTTGGGCGAGTTGCTGTGGTGGGTGCAGTGCTGTTGACCGAGGTAGAGGTAGCCAGGTGGAAAGCATGGCCAGCTGTAGAAAAATGCTTATTGAAATTCTCAATTATAGTGGATTTATCGGTGGTGACCGTGTTTCCTGTCCTCAGTGCAGGGGGCAGCTGGGAGGAGGTGTTCTAACTGATTCCATTTGTGTTATTTCATAGTTGTGATGATTTCACTATTATTCTGCAATATAGAAAATTGTACAAATATTTTTAAAAACCTGGAAGGGTAGGTGTGTCCAAACATTTGACTGGTATTTGCTTATTTAATTTGATTAATATTATGGTGTTTATATTCCAAGAAAAACTAAAAACCCTCTTGGTTTCTGTTAGGAGGTAATGGAAAATATGGTTCTGTCGAAGGTGACGGTCGGGAGTACAGTACACTACTGGGCTATTTAGCTAAAGAATCCATGTGTTGTGTGGGCACGTGGGAGACGGGTTCATTTCCCCGATGGGGAGGAAGGAGTAGGCTGTCCTTGTAGTTCCAAATGTTACCAGTAAAGTTTGTCCAAACAAATCAAACGACGTTTCAAATTCATTATTAGGTACTCTAATATCTAAATAAAGGATAATATTTCATACGGAGCAAACTATTTTCAATAGGAAAGGAAAAGAACGCAGCGCACTTCCTCGGTCACGCGCGCAATGAGATTAGCTTTGCCATAGAGCTCCCTGAGGATAAACAACTATTCCTCATTGTTTTTTCTAAAAACAAGCCTGAAATCATGTATAAAGCATGTTGACATCTAGTGGAAGCCATAGGAACTGCAATTTGGGAGGCGGAAGTCTTTGTTTTCAGGTTTTTTTAACCTTTGAATTGGCTGGCAGGTCAACAGAGAGAAAACGTGTCCTCGCGTTTTTTCCTGCCAAATTAGTTCTGTTATACTCACAGACATAATTTTAACAGTTTTAGAAACATTAGAGTGTTTTCTATCCAATACTAACATGCATATGCATATCCTAGCTTCTGGGCCTGAGTAGCAGATAGTTTACTTTGGGCACTTCAGTCATCCAAACTTCCGAATACTGCCCCCTATCCCTAACAAGAACACCCGGTGGTTCACTGGTAAGCCACATTTGCCTCGGGATCTATCCCAGTTTGTATTCTGTGCCCACTCGTGGTATTTCTCTTCGGTTACATATCCTTGGAATAGCATAACGGTCCGGATAACCCTTGCTGTGCCTGGTGATCAGTTGGTCAAGTTCTGTTGTCAGAAGAGGAATGGAAATGCCAGGGTGAACTGACAATGTTGACTCTGCCTGTCGGAGGTGACGTTCCAGAGCTCACAGGTGTGCCTGGCATGGATTGTGACTCCATCTTGTTGTGACTCCAACACACAAATGCTGCATACACATTTTAAGAATCTAGCAAAATATACTGCTTTCTTGGAAACCATGCGTTTTTTAGTGCGGCCCGTTGTCCAGCCCTTTGTCCACTGATCTCCACGGATGGTTGTCGTATGTTTGTATGCTCTGCGAAAAAAGATTTACGTTTTTAGTACACAATCATTTATTAAAAAAAAAAAAAAAATGTTACCTTTATTTAAGTATCAATTTTATTACACAGTATGTCTATACATTGATAGGCTACATAAAATCATTTTTTTTTAGAAAATGCACTGAATACAAACTACCTTTGGTTTTAGTGATCCTCTCAGCTCCGGCTCATTTTCAAGTCCTCTCGTGGTGGTCCTAACCCTGGAACGGTAGCACCATAGAAAGAAGCTGGCTTGATGAAATGCATGTAGGGGGATGTTCACTCCTACAGTAGCCGGGCTATAAAGAGTCTTTTGTCCTGCTAATCACGCTACAAGTGTTTGAAAACCTGTTTTCAAAATGCCACCAGCTGTCCATCACTAATGTTAAAAAAACACAGCATCTTGTTTACATGTTGTCAGCATCTTGTTTACATTCTTTATTGTAGCCACAAATAATTTGTATCTACCTTTCCAATTACTTTTAGAGTTTGGGATTAATTGGATTAATATTATGGTGTTTCTATTCTAAAAAAAAACGAAAAACCCTCTGGGCTAGGTCGGTCTTCTGTGCGCGGCTCTGCGGCCCATCCCGTGCCCCCTGCCCTCGTGCCTTGAACCTCGCGCACTTTCAGTGGATACAGCTGGAGAACTGCAAGGCAATCCCATTGTGCGCCTCTCAGGAGCAATGAACAGTATGACCAATATATATTGTCCTGCTAATAACAGGGTTAATTTATATATCTGTGAGAATATCCAACGGGATTTTATATAATTCTAAATGAATAATAATAATAATTGCTTTGTTTAAAAAATTATATTTTGGAGATGATTTTGTTTTCAAATAGCATAAAATGAGCTAGAAAAAGGCCATTCTTGAACTTTACTTTGTTACTAATTTGTAAATAAAGCCAGTTTGTTATTTAGAATGATTTATTTATGTTTTTAGAGGGAGAGAAACCAAAACCCTACAAACATCTCATGGGTCTCCCAGTCGAGGGTGGCACAGGTATTGAACCAGCATCTGTAGCAAGACGGCTTGCACAGCTTTGCATTGTCTTAGACCGTTGCGCCACTCAGGTGCTGTCTAACGTTACAGGTCGGGAGTGAGCTACAGTAGTACAGTAAGACCAAAATAATCCTAACAAAATAAAATTATCAAAACCTTAGTGTTAAAACAGTTTTAGTAAGTAATACTGAAGTCGTGCACAATTATACATTTCTATTTAGGTTAATGTTGCCCATTCATTTTCAGTTAGAGACACAGTAGGACCCAAAAGCATAATCAGTGCTCTAACTCCGCCTTGTGCTGGTCTGGAGCAATGAAGTGGTGACGCAGGGTACTGTACTAAACCACAAATTACCTCTAAGTCCCGCAGCATAATCACAAAACTTTTAGTGGAGCAACCACTGTATATTTTTGGAGCTAAACAGGTGGGGCTCTTGTGGCCTTTGCTCCTTTGTCTCTTATGTGTCCCACTGTTTGCATTGCGTGCGTGTGTGTTTTACACCTCTGTGTGAGGCGTTCCACAGACAGTGTCCAAATAATCTTATGCATCATGATCTAAAAAGCAAACTTCTCCTAGATCAGCACTACCACTCTGAGGTGCTTTGTGGACAGAGGTGAGCTTGCTGCTCTCTCTCTCCTGGCCAGTTGTGAAGGGCCAGTTTACAATCCTCCTGGCCTGCTATGTCAAGTGGGGGAAGGGATTCTACCGAAGGAGTTAGATATTTGTGACCGACTGCCTTGGTTCTTATGTAGCAAAATTTGAAATTATGTTTTTTACATTGGATAAAAACAGAGACACAGAGCTACAAAATTATATATCATACCCTGCATTTGAGGAACACTGGGAAAGTAATTCTGCTTTGAAAGTTGATAAACTTGAAACCTCACTTTTGAGAAAATGGAATGTTTTGGAACCAACTGGAGAGCTTTTCTTTGTCTGCACCCATTCAGCATCGTTCACACACTCTTAAGCTATAGCCCGACCCATCTCTTTAAAAGTTGATCTGAGCGTTCTGTAATAACAACAGCAGTGAAGCACCCAAATTAACTGGCTAGCTACTTCCAGACACAAATGAGAGAATAGCTCGCTGAACATTTACATTACATTTTTCTAGGCAAGTCAGTTAACTTCTTCTGGCTGCAAGCCCGACGTCGGTACACTTATGACAACAGCCACTTCAAGTGCAGGGCGCGAAATTCAAAATATATATTTTTTTAATATTTAACTTTCACACATTAACAAGTCCAATACAGCAAATGAAAGGTACACATCTTGTGAATCCAGCCAACATGTCCAATTTTTAAAATGTTTTACAGCGAAAACAGCACGTATATTTATGTTAGCTCACCACCAAATACAAAAAAAGGTCAGACATTTTTCACAGCACAGGTAGCATGCACGAAGCCAACCTAACTAACCAAGAACCAACCAAACTAACCAACAAACAACTTCATCAGATGACAGTCTTATAACATGTTATACAATAAATCTATGTTTTGTTCGAAAAATGTGCATATTTCAGGTATAAATCATAGTTTACATTGCAGCTACAATCAGAAATTGCACCGAAAGCAGCCAGAATAATTACAGACACCAACGTCAAATACCTAATTACTCATCATAAAACATTTCTGAAAAATACATAGTGTACAGCAAATGAAAGACAGGCATCTTGTGATTCCAGCCAATATTTCCGATTTATTAAGTGTTTTACAGCGAAAACACAATATAGCGTTATATTAGCTTACCACAATAGCCAGAAAGACAAGCCAAAAGTTAGCGAAAAGTTAGCGTAGCAAAAGTTAGCGATCGTAACAAACCAGTAAAATATATATATTTTTTGACTAACCTTGATATTCTTCATCAGATGACAGTCCTATAACATCAGGTTATACATACACTTATGTTTTGTTCGAAAATGTGCATATTTAGAGCTGAAATCAGTGGTTACACATTGTGCTAACTTAGCTACTTTTTCCCACAACATCCAGATATTTTTCTGACACTTTTTCTGACACACATATTCTGACCAAATAGCTATTCATAAACATAACTAAAAAATACATGTTGTATAGGAAATGATAGATCCATTAGTTCTTAATGAAATCGCAGTGTTAGAATTCTAAAAATAACTTCATTACGATATGCAGCTTCGGTATAGCTAGAGTACCCAAACGTTGGGCGTCGGCGACTAGTTCACATGTACGACAGATATATGAAATAGCATCATAAAATGTTTCTTACTTTTGCTGATCTTTCATCAGAATGTTGGACAAGGTGTCCTTTGTCAAGAACAATCGTTGTTTGGATTTAGAACGTCCATTATCCCTCTCGATTCAGCAAGCACACTAGCTAGGTGGCACGACGCTCTCCATGTCAACAAACGGAAGAGAACGGAACACGGCAAAACTCCCGAAAAATGTTCAATAATCTGATGAAACTATATTGAAAAAACATACTTTACGATGATATGGTCACATGTATCAAATAAATTCAAAGCCGGAGATATTAGTCACCTATAACGGAAGCTAAACAGAAGGCAAATCCATGTCTCTCTTCGCGCCTTCCTGAAAACAGGAAATGGAGGACACGTCATTCCATGAGCTGTAATTCGAGTCCAGATCAAGTTACACAGTCCATTTCTTCTCTCACTCCTTGTCGACATCTAGTGGAAGACGTATGAAGTGCATCTAAACTAATAAATAACAAGGGATTTAATAGGCAGCCCCTGGAACAGAGCCTCAATTTCAGACTTTCCACTTCCTGTCAGGAAGTTTGCTGCAGAATGAGTTCTGTTTCACTCACAGATATAATTCAAACGGTTTTAGAAACTAGAGAGTGTTTTCTATCCAATAGTAATAATAATATGCATATTGTACGAGCAAGAATTGAGTACGAGGCCGTTTGAAATGGGCACCTTTTATCTGCCTACTCAATACTGCCCCTGCAGCCATAAAAAGTTAAGAACAAATTCGTATTTACAACTGTGGGTTAATTGCCTTGTTCAGGGGCAGTACGACAGATTTTCACCTGTCAGCTCAGGGATTCAATCCAGCAACCTTTCGGTTAGTGGCCCAACGCTCTAACCACTAGGCTACCTGCCGCCACAAAAACATTACCCGCCCTAGCAGAGCTGGTTAGGCTGTTTTAATGTTATCCAGCGTGTTGGTGACTGCAGAGTGTTGGTGACTGTGCTGTCAGATTGTCAGTTTGCAAATTCAGAGTGTTTTGCTCTCGGAGCATTCAGTGCGCACACTGGATGCTTTGACTGAGTATGGTCGATCCAAGCGTTCTGACCTCACAACAGCAGTCAAGCACCTAAGCTAACTGGCTAACATTGGCTAGCTTACTAGCTACTTCCAGACACAAATGAGAGAACGCCCCCCTCTGACCATTTTACTCACCCTAGCAGAGCTGGTTAGATTGTGTTCATGTTATCCAGAGTGTTGGTGACTGTAACAGTGCTGCTGGCAACAATTGAATTACCCTTTTTGGCAATGTTTACTGACACCGGCCAAATTCAACAGGTGTTGAGCATTCGTAAATTAATCAGTTATTCTGCGCACTGGCACGCTCAGATGAGAGTGTTCTGAAATCGGAGTACATGGCCAGACTGATTTTAGAAACGCACCTAAAATGTTTACTTGCATTGTGGAGTCTTTTGTCAAATTTAGATGCACTGATTTAGATGCACTATTGTAAAGTGGCTGTTCCACTGGATATCTTAAGGTGAATGCACCAATTTGTAAGTCGCTCTGGATAAGAGCGTCTGCTAAATGACTTAAATGTAAATGTAATGTTAAAACATGTAGCTAGTTTGCTAGGTAAACAATGAACCATAATCCCAACTCATGGTGTTGCTACCCTGCATGAATCTGCAGGTAGCTTAAAAAACAGGTTCACTGTTAGCTAGCTAACATTAGGCTATAACTAGCCAAGCAAATGGCTCTGAGGTACGAATAATAAGATCATACACATAACGTTAACTAAAGAGCCAGCCAGCTTTTTTTTCTCCACATTTTATTTCACCTTTATTTAACCAGGTAGGCAAGTTGAGAACAAGTTCTCATTTGATTTAATGGTAACTAGCTAGCTAACAGTACACTTTAACTTGAAATGAAAATGACTTTCTATTCAAATTTGAAACGTGTAATATCTGAACATTTTGCTAGCTAGACTATATTACCTGTGCTCTCCGAGTTGTCTATCAATCACATATTTCCCCAGATGTTTTTGACTTGGAAGCCATCTTATGTGTTTCCAGATCTCATCAGCAAAAATTGACTTTCAAAATAAAAATAATTATAAAAAAGTTGACTTTGTGTGTGCTTGATCTTGTGTGATCTGATAGCACAAATGTCAAACCCCCCAGAAATGCTAACCTCCCCTGTTATTGTAAAAGTGAGAGGATAGCATGTCATGGTGGTATGATATTTGTGTATCTGTAACTGTCTCATTCATCATTATTCACAATTAAATCAGGATTATCCAAAATCATGGTAGCATTATTGGAGAAATGTTTACAGTGCCTTGAAAAGTACTCACCCCCTTGCTGTTTTCCTATTTTGTTGCATCACAACATGTACTTTAAATTGATTTTTATTTGAATATCATGTAACGGATATTCACAAAATAGTCAAAATTGGTGGAGTGAAATGAAAAAAATTGCTTATGAATTCACCCCCTTTGTTATGAAGCCCCTAAATAACATCTGGTGCAACCAATTACCTTCAGAAGTCACATAATTAGTTAGATTGCACACAGGTGGACTTTATTTAAGAGTCACCTAATCTTTCACATGATCTCAGTATATACACACTTGTTCTGAAAGGACCCAGGGTCTGCAACACCACTAAGCAAGGGACACCACCAAGCAAGCGGCACCATGAAGACCAAGGAGCTCTCCAAACAGGTCAGGGACAAAGTTGTGGAGAAGTACAGATCAGGGTTGGGTTATATAAAAAATATCAGAAACTTTGAACATCACACGGAGCACCATTAAATCCATTATTAAAAAATTGAAAGAATATGGCACCACAACAAACCTGCCAAGAGAGGGCCGCCCACCAAAACTCATGGACCAGGCAAGGAGGGCATTAATCAGAGAGGCAAGAAAGAGACCAAAGATAACCCCTAAGGAGCTGCAAAGCTCCAGAGTTGAGATTGGAGTATTTGTCCACAGTACCACATTAAGCCGTACTCTCCACAGAGCTGGGCTTTACAGAAGAGTGGACAGTAAAAAGCCATTGCTTAAAGAAATAAATGAGTAAATAGGTTTGGTGTTCGCCAAAAAAGGCATGTGGGAGACTCCCCGAACATATGGAAGAAGGTATCCTGGTCAGATGAGACTAAAATTTAGTTTTTTGGCCATCAAGGAAAACGCTATGTCTGGCGCAAACCCAACACCTCCCATTACCCAAAGAACACCATCCCCACAGTGAAGCATGGTGGTGGCAGCATCATGCTGCGGGGATGTCTTTAGTCAACAGGGACTGAGAAACTAGTCAGAATTGAAGGAATGATGGATGGCTCTAAATACAGGGAAATTCTTGAGGGAAACCTGTTTCAGTCTTCCAGAGATTTGAGAGATGTAAATCCTGCAAAAGGTGGCTCTACAAAGTATTGACTTGGGGGGGGGGGGGTGAATAGTTTTGCATGCTCAAGTTTTCTGTTTTTAATATCTTGTTTGTTTCACACAAAAAAATTTGCATCTTCAAAAAAAACGATTTTAATTCCAGATTGTAAAGGCAACAAAATAGGAAAAATGCCAAGGGGGTGCATACTTTTGCAAGCCACTGTAGAAACATATTCCATTCTTATTTACAATAAAAGCGACTCCAAAATGACACAAAACATGAATTACCATTTATTTCTATTTGGCAGAAAATAATCTGAAATAACCTAAACAAAGAGTCACAAGCTTGATGTACTCATTGCGTGCTAGGAATATGGGACTAAACTTTTTTTTATAAGTACTTTATTAGACATACATTGCATTCGGAAAGTATTCAGACGCCTTCACTTTTTCCATGGATTACATTTTTCCCCTCATCAATCTACGCACCATAACTCATAATGACAAAGCGAAAACAGGCTTTAAGAAATTTTATCAAATGTATTTAATATATAAATCTGAAACACTGTATTTTCAGATACTGTAAATATTTAAATTCCGGACTCTGACATTGTTCGTCCTAATATTTCAATATTTCTTAATTCCATTATTTTACTTTTTAGATTTGCTTGTATTGTTTTGTATTGCTAGATGTTACTGCATTGTTGGAGCTAGAAACATAAGCATTTTGCTACTACCGCAATAACATCTAATATGTGTATGTGGCAAATAAAATTGGATTTCATTTTGATGTCAGACCATTTATGAAGTTTAGTACACATTGATTTTACTTACATCATATTTTTACCTTACAGGTTCAAACTGTTATGGAGACAATAGTGGCTGCAGTATGAATGGATGAAGTATTGACTCTGAACTGCAGACTGTTCACACAGTAGACAGAACATACGTTTATTGATGAGCAAGGTTTATACACTGTTTTCTATGTATGCTTGTGGCTTGACTGAACTTTTTGTCTTTTTACCTTGTTGGCTTTGCAACTGATTTTCAGCATACACTGTACTTAACCCATTGTGGTGAAGAGATTGGGATTCTGAATGTGTGTGTGGTTTGGCTGTGACCTATAGTTATGTGGCTGGACATTTTGTTTTTCTAGCTAATTCATCTCGCCATTGACCCTCATCAGAGCAGACATAATTTCTAATTTAAAAAGCAAGAGTGTGTGTGGGTGACCTCAGCATGCCCTCCCTAGGCTACGCCAGCATCATCTTTTTTTTCTGAAGCAAAAAAGGCAGCATTGTTGCAGCATTGTTGCAGCATTTCCCAACATCACAATCAATGATGTTAATCGTGCCTGATGCCCACTCATTAATCACTTACTAATTATAGCTCCCTCTCTTTCTCTCCCCCTCTTTTTTCCATTGCGTTTGTCTTTTTATTTATTGGGACACACTCGCTCTCAGCAATGGAAGTCAGTACAAGGGAGGGAGGGAGGGGAGTGAGTAAGGAAGGGAGGCCGCGAGTCAGCATTTTATGCTCAATGTCACAGTGGGTGTTGGTTATAGGCTTGGGTGGTTAAAACCTCTCTGGGATATTCGGGACACTAGCGTCCCACCTCAACAACAGCCAGTGAAATTGCAGGGGGCCAAATTCAAAACTTCATAAATCCCATAATTAAAATTCCTCAAACATACAAGTATTTTACACCATTTTAAATATAAACGTGTTGTAAATCCAGCCACAGCGTCCGATTTCAAAAAGGCTTTACGACGAAAGAACACCAAACGATTATGTTAGGTCAGTACCTAGTCACAGAAAAACACAGCCTTTTTTCCAGCCAAAGAGAGGAGTCACAAAAAGCAGAAATAGAGATAAAATGAATCACTAACCTTTGATGATCTTCATCAGACACTCATAGGACTTCATGTTACACAATACATGTATGTTTTGCTCGATAAAGTTCATATTTATATCCAAAAGTCTCAGTTTACATTGTAGCGTTATGTTCGGTAGTTCCAAAATATCTGGTGATTTTGCAGAGAGCCACATCAATTTACAGAAATACTCATAATAAACATTGCTAAAAGATACAAGTGTTATGCATGGAATTTTAGATCCACTTCTCCTTAAGAGAAGGACCCTCTTAGTCGATCTTTCACAAATACACTGGGGAAGGGTTTTTCTTTGGGCTTTCATATATTATCAGTATCTGGAAATACTGAAAAAGTGTCCTTAGGCTGTGGAATAGCTATTTCAGAGATTCAGAGAGAGTGGATTAGATCCTTTCTCCCACTCTCAGCAACAATCCAATCTGCTAAACCAAACTACTGAAAAGTTGACTGACTATCATTCTCGACCTCACTTTCTCTTTCCTGCATTCTTAGAAAAAAATAGTTATTTGGCTGTCCCATTTTTGGTTCCAGGCAGAACCCTTTTTGGTTCCAGGTAAAACTCTGGGTTCCATGTAGTAACCTCTGTGGAAAGGGTTTAACATGGATCTCAAAAGGGTTCAACCTGGATCTCAAAAGGGTTCGTCAAAGTATTATCTTATGGGACAGCTGAAGAAGCCTTTTTGGTTCTTGATAGCAGTTTTCTCTTTTCCCTCTTTCACTCTGTTTTTCTCCATCTATCCATTGTGCTGCTTCTCCCTCCCATGTATCTCTCCCTCAGTCCCTATCTCATACTGTATATCTCTCACTCCCTACAAAGTCCCCTCCGTCTCCTTCCCTACCTGCCTCTCCAGACTAGTTGTAGTCCGTCTCCTCTCCTCCATGCGTCCCTCCTTCTTGACTACCCTGGGGGAGGAGGTGGAGGATTCTGTGCTGCGCACCATGGTGTCCATAGTGCTCAAGCGGCCGAGGGAGAACCCCCACATGGCCCTGGTAGCTGCCCTGCCCAGCAGAGACCTATCCTGGAAGCAGTGCAAACTCCGGGCGCGGGGCTACTGTGGCCTTCCTGAGCCCTCGCTAGAGATCCCCATGTGCGAGGTGGAGCAACTGCTCCTGTCCTTCATTGGGAAGATCAACCAATCCTACATGACTACTCAAGAAAATAAAGTTGTCAGAAATGTTAGTTAAAGGTTATGTCAACACGGGCTATCTTCGTATGGCTCATTGCTATAACTCCAGGTCCGTATCCCTGCTGGAGTAAAAAAACTAAAAGTTCAATCAATCTACCAATGTCAGTGTTTTGGATACTGGCCCGTTGCTCCACAGTCCACACAGACCTCATCATCCCAATTTGACGTTGTCAATATTACATTTATTCAACTGCGATGGAATAGTAATTCGGTCTAGCTGGGTGATGTACTATTTGAGGCATACGAAGTATGAACCACTGTGGCGCCAAACTAGATTGGTAACAAATCACAATATTCAGTGACACTACCTAAATGACTTTGTTTGCAAATTGAAATATACAAATTTGGAGTATTGTTAGAGGATTTGAGCTTCGGAACCTTTGGGTTTGAATGCAGGTACATCAGTCCCAAGGGAGTCCACCCTCTAGCAATGCTCATAACATACCTCCAAAGGTAGATTTTTTTAAACAATGTTGTTAGTTGTATATTCCATTTCTCCTATAGGGAGTCAAAGCAGCCAACATGATGGATGGGGCGTATGTGAGCGAATCACCTTCCACAGCCAGAGGAAGAACCGCCTCCACCTGCGTCTAACCGAGGTGGACCCGTTTGGGAACAACAGCACGCCCCACTACAAAGGGATGGCCGTCTTCCACAAGATAACCAGGGATCAGCTGGAGTGGAGAGAGGACAAGGCTGTGTTATCTTAATTCTGGGTCACTCAAGAATCCCATCTGTAAGCTGTCCCTTACGCTGCCTATTGTATTGTGCACCACGCAAACTTAAGAGTAGTAGTTGAACATGAAGGCATTCCGTTTTCAATGTTTTCCGTTTCTGGTTGTTGCCCTGTATTTTCAGAAAGTGGAACCCTGAGTGCTAAGTTTATATCACATGATCAGTCAGGTAGGTCAACCCCCCTCCCCCCTCTATCTTTCTCTTGCTTTTGTCATGTCTGTCATTTTTATGTTGTTGTCTTAGGTCTCTCTTTATGTAGTGTTGAGTTGTCTCTCTTGTCATGTGTGTTTTGTCCTATTTTTATTATTTTTATTTTTATTCCCTGCCCCCGTCCCCGCAGGAGGCCTTTTGGTAGGCCGTCATTGTAAATAAGAATTTGTTCTTAACTGACTCGCCTTGCTACATAAAAAAAGTCAAGAAATAAATACAAACAAAAAAATGTAAAGTTAAAATGTCCATGGATTTGTATTAACTTCTAGATCTATCTATATATATATATTGCGTGATACCCTCATAAAACTGACTATCCTACCAATCGTCAACTTTGTCGATGTCATTTACAAAATAGCCTCCAACACTCTACTCGGCAAACTGGATGCAGTCTATCACAGTTCCATCTGTTTTGTCACCAAAGCCCCATATACCACCAACCACTGCGACCTGTATGCTCTCGTCGGCTGGCACTCGCTACATATTCGTTGCCATTCCCACTGGCTCCAGGTCATCTATAAGTATTTTCTAGGTAAAGCTCCGCCTTATCTCAGCTCACTGGTCACCATAACAACACCCGCCCGTAGCACGCGCTCCAGCAGGTATATCTCACTGGTCATCCCCAAAGCCAACACCCACTTTGGCCACCTTTCCTTCCAGTTCTCTGCTGCCAATGGCTGGAACGAATTGCAAAAATCGCTGAAGTTGGAGACTTATATTTCCCTCACTAACTTTAATAAGCACCAGCTATCTGAGCAGCTTACCGATCGCTGCAGCTGTTCATAGCCCACCCAACTACCTAACTCACCCCCATATTGTTTTTATTAACTTTTTTGCTCTTTTGCACACCAGTATTTCTACTTGCACATCATCATCTGCACATCTATCACTTCAGTGTTAATTTGCTAAATTGTAATTACTTCGCTTCTATGGCCTATTTATTGCATTACCTCCTTACTCAATTTGCACAAACTGTATATAGATTTTTCTATTGTGTTATTGACTGTACTTTTGTTTATGCTATGTGTAAGTCTGTTTGTTTTTTTGTAGCAGTGCTTTGCTTTATCTTGGCCAGGTCGCAGTTGTAAATTACAACTTGTTCTAAACTGGCCTACCTGGTTAAATACAGGTGAAATAAAAATAGAATAAATATGTGTTTGTGGATATAGGAGTTACAACAATCTTTCCTCTCCTCCACATCCCCTGTTCGACTCCACCCTGTACTGGCTCTCTGAGGAGCTCTCAGAGGAAGATGCAGCCCTGCTGGTCCTCTCCTTCCGCCTGCGCTGTAGCTCCATCCAGTTGGTGAGGCTGCAGGCCCCAGACAGCCTGGCCGCTCAGGCCTACCACGTCATCGGTCTGTGGAGGAGGGGGCTCCCTGCTACCCCACACTCAGCCTAGGCTGCACAGCTTGCCCGCTGCCTGACCAAGAGCGGTCGGCCCGATCTGGCCAAGTAGCTGCTGTTACAGCAGGCGGCCACCAGGGGAGAATGAGGAGTAGAGGTAGATAGGTATGGGCAACTCCAGTCCATAGTTGGGCCTGATTGATGTCACACTTTTTGCCAGCCATGTAGCTAACATACATGATTCAACTAATTGCATTCTAAACCGAAGACCATGATCAGTGGTGCAGCGGTCTAAGGCACTGCATCTCCATGCTAGAGGTGTCACTACAGACCCTGGTTCAATCCCAGGCTGTGTCACAACTGTCCATGATTGAGAGTCCCATAGGGCGGCACACAATTGGCCCAGCGTTGTCTGACTTGCCTAGTTAAATAAAGGTTGAATAAAAATTGGAGTTATGTGTGTTAGCATTGGCTGTGGCAAAAGTGTGTCACCCTTGAGGCATCAAGTTGCCCATTTCTGAGGTAGGTGGGGTTTTCAGAAGAACAGTGTTTGATTTGTAATGAAGTGTGTCCCAGATGGAGGGAGTTGACATTGATTTAGTAATTGCAAGCACTGCATGACTTCTCAGGCAGGTTTGCCGTCAGAACTAAACAGTTATTTATCAGAGCTGTCTATACTATCGGGAGCTACTTACAATGAGTGCATTTAAAGAAAGAAGCTGTAATGTAATACCATTTAATGAACGCAATGACACCTAACACTCAGGACACTCAGAGTGAGGATATGGGAATGATGGGAGGATGGCAACTTTATGTGCTATTAGGAGGGCTTGCTCTGCCGCTGTTTGTCCACACGAGGGAAGCATCTGCCAGGAAAATGGTACTCGGTGTAGAGAGAATAGACTATAAATTAGGTTGAAGGATTTCGCTTTCACCTGCTCCATCATTAAATATCTACACTTAAATCCTACAGGAGGATTGAATACCTGTTAACTTCAAGAAAAGGCATGCGTTTCTCAGTTATCTGAACTGTGGCTGTACTGTACACTGAGTGTACAAAACATTAGGAACACCTGCTTTTCCATGACATAGACTGACCAGCTAAATCCAGCTAAAAGCTATGATCTTTTTGATGTGACTTGTTAAATCCAGTTCGCTCAGCGTAGATGAAGGTGAGAAGACAGTTTAAAGAGTTATTTTTAAGCCTTGAGACAACATGGATTGTATATGTGTACCACTCAGAGGGTGATTGGGCAAGACAAAAGATGTAAGTGCCTTTGAACGGGGTATGGTAGTAGGTGCCAGGCACACCGGTTTGAGTGTGTCAAGAACTGCAGCGCTGCTGGGCTTTTCACACTCAAAAAGTTTCCCGTGTGTCTCAAGATTGGTCTTACACCCAAAGGACATCCAGCCAACTTGACAGAACTGTGGGAAGCATTGGAATCAACATGGGCCAGCATCCCTATGGAATGCTTTTGGCACCTTGTAGAGTCCATGCCCTGACAAATTGAGGCTGTTCTGAGGGCCAAAGGTTGGGCAACTCAATATTAGGAAAGTGTTCCTAATGTTTTGTACACTCAGTGTATGTCAGGAATCTATCGTATGTTATCTTATTTTGTGATGCAATGTTGTGCTAAACCATATTATTGTATCTCTGTTGCTTGGTGCACATATGATGCACTTGTTGTAGAATGTAATCAATCATTTGAAATTTGATACATTTATAATAAATCATTTGTGTGTGACTTTAAAAGTCGATTAAACATCTCAACAGGTGGGTGCAGTTATTTATGTCTCCCTTTAGAAGTTACATTATACAATAAACAAAGTATATAATATAACCAGAAAATAACCCTTTAGTCTTCAAAAACAGCCAGACAGCTGGACAGAGTTTTTTTGAAATGTTTGATTCCAGACCATTACCCCTGTGTGACATTCTGGGGATCCCCAGGTAAGTGTGAGGAAATGACATGCGTTATGTATTGGGGGACCACCGTGGAGAAGTGAAGGAGCACGGGGGAACCCCACGCGGAGAGAGAGGGGTAGACAGGGGACCCCCGGCGCAACAAATGTTTGAAACAAAGGTTAATGAAGTATTAAACACTAACAGGTGGCTGATGAATAGTGCCTCCATCCCTCTCTATCTGCATCTCTGCATGCTGCTCTCACCTCCTCGCTCTCTCTCTAAGGGGCGCATGGCAATCAACGGGGCGGGTGGATCTGTACCCAGAGTGTGTGTGCCAGTGGTGGGCGTCATTAGAGAGTGGCGAGTGGGTCCACACACACACACTGAGTGCTTAAGGTAAATGTCACAGGAGGGGCTCTCACGGTGAGAGGAAATCATATCAGAACAGCGGGGTGCTCACTCTCCTCCTCTTCATGATGAAAAAGGCCACATAGCACACAGTCCTATGCGGGTCTGCCACACAGCACACAGCCCTATAGAGGTCTGCTTGGGAAAGGACTGGCGGGGTGTCCGGTAATGCATTAAGACACATCACTGAATATTAAGTAGCACTTAGTGGATATGGCATCATCATTCAAATTACTTTGCAACGAGTTACAGTCTAAGGGATGATCTCTAACTTGAAGTCGGGTAGTTACAAAAATGATATGCAAGTCCCCCATTGACATTAATAGCAACAATGTATAATGTCTAATAATAATAATAATAATATTAATAATAATAATAATAATATATAATGTCTGGCCTCGTAAGGTTTTGCTGGTGACTACCATCAGAAGTGTGTGTGTGTGTGTGTGTGTGTGTGTGTGTGAACCTATGAGGCGTGGTGCTCGCTCATCCGTTTCCGAATCCTCATTTCTACCTTCGTCGGACCAGACAACTCCCCCAACAAACACACGTGCACAGGTGTCAAGAGGAGTAGAACACAAGATGTTTGTGTTTGGTATGTGTTTACTGCTGGTAAAGTAGCATGTTTGTTATCCCGGGGATCGATCTATGGGGACCGTAGTGTGGGGGTGGTGGGGGTGAGGAAGGGTGAGAGTAGAGGGGAGAAGGCTAGCATACAGACAGCATCACTGGGCTGTGAAACCTTCTTGACATCCTGGCCTGAGTGTGAGTAGACTGGGGGCTTGGGGAGGGCGGCTTTCTATCACACTCTTTCTCACACACACAAACACACAATCACAATCGGATTTACACACACACACATACCAATACACATACACACACAGTCTCTCACACAGTCTTACCCACCCAGGAAATCTCTCAGTGTTAAAAGGTCAGGCAAGAGAGATGCAGCCAGGCTTGCATGACAAGTGTAATACTCACACAGGCAGAAGCACACACACACACACTGACCTAACCTTAAAAAAGCTGCCAGTCATATTCCATCCCCAGAATACATTGCTCTAAAAGCCCCCCAAGTATAAATATTTATTGGTGAATCAAAACTGGACAGCTACAGAGTTAGCTTGCTAGCCTACAGAGGTGCTTGAGGGGACGAGTGCAAGTTTGACCTTGTATGAGCTGGAATATTGTTTTCTACAAGAAATTTCAGTTGGTGCATTGGACTAAACGGTTGACAATGTGGTTGACAATGTGGGTGGGTGTGTTGGAGTTCGTGGTCCATGCCTTCTGTTTTGGGATGAGATTCTCGGATTTTGAAACACTGTCATAACAACTTTGGCAACCAGGTCTGCCCCTGTCTGGATGACACGATAACATCGACAGGGTTGTCGTTGCCAAAGAACGTGTCACTGGCTGTGTTTGAAGAGTTGATGGGGTGTTAGAGGGATTGGCATCTTAGCTGCAGAGACATACTGTCTGTGGTCCCAAAGCACTGTGGGGTCCCGTGTGGCTCAGTTGGGAGAGCTTGGCACTTGCAGGGTTGTGGGGTCGATCCCCATGGGGGACCAGTACAAAAAAATGTGTCCACTCACGAATGTAAGTCGCTCTGGATAAGAGGTTGTGCTAAATTACGTAAATGAAACAAGTCACACCTCTGAGAGAGAGTGTTAAAGAGCTAAAGCTGTTATACAGACATGAGGGACAGAGATAAAAACACTTCAGACAACAATATGGTGTTATAGAATACTGAATGAAAGTGTCTCACTGGCTCTTGCATCTCACCCCTATTTTCTTCCAATCTCTGTACATGTTTATCTTTCTCCTTCTCTATTTCTCTCTTTCCTTGCCAATGCAAAGACGTGGAGCTGATGAATAGGTACTCTTTCTTTCTCTCTCTCTCTACTTTTTCTTTCCATGTGCATGTTGCCCACCCCCTCCCCTTCTAACCCCTATTCCTTCCCATTCCCCATCTCCCCTACCTCCTGGAGGCTTTATCATTACTGTACATCTTACTTGCTGTTCTGTTCTAAGAGGTGTTGATGACTCTGGGATTGTGTGAACTACCACCACCAGCAGCCATGATGGCTGGAAGCCTCGGCACTAGGCCCCACCATCTACCCCCAGACAGACCCTTCCTCCCCGTCCACATGCTGCCACCTGTCTCTGACTTCCAGTCATTAATTCATCCTCATTTGGATTAATCCACAGCGGAACCCATCATGCATGAGTCCCCATGTGTGGCCTATCCTCATACACATTTTGGCACACTGTGCACATACCCACGAGTGTGCACATGTGCACGCACACACACATTGAATTGGATTTATATGCACGCTGTCTGGTCAAATTGGTCTGTAATATAACATTCAGAATAGTTTTGGGACTAAAACCTAATGGAAATTCTCTCATATGTACATAGTGGACCCAATTTTCTCATTTTCTGGTTGTCCACTTAGCTGTTTAATGTGTAGTCAGTGTGGGTTTAACTATCAACCGAATCACGGTCAGGGATATCACACAGCTGGTTGAGTCACCTGGGTCCTGTCCATGTCTGTGTATCTGTCTGTCAGTGTTGTGTTTGTGTCTGTGCCCATGCCCATGCCTGTAACTGTCTGTTTATGTGTATGCGTCTGTCTTTGTGTCAGTGTCTGTGTACACACACACAGCGAAGGGGTTCAGAAATTGCTATAACCCAATTTGTCTGTGTGCTAAATCTGTCTGTGTAGTCTCCTGTTTGCTCTGCTTATTAAAACTGGTGACCCTGGTGGTCAGGCTGCAGTACATTTCCTGGTTGTGAGAGGAGTTGGCGTGGCATCAGCTCAGCTCGAAGTCCCTCGGGACATTAACCAGTCAGCACTATGGTTACGGCTGGCCAAACCACATAACTACACAACTACAGCCTAGAGCTAGTGAGAAAGAGAGGGAAGGGGGGGGGGGAGTAGGGCTTGCGCCATCAGCCTACTGTAGATAGAAAAAGATAATACTTGAATACAATGGAAACACCTGCTATCGACATGCCCTCTCTCTACCCTACTCTTAATATGTATTTTCCTTTTCATTCTTCGTGAGCCACACATGACATCTGTGTGAGATGTCATGTGATGAGTATAAGTGAATATGAGTGGGTAATGAAGCAGGCACTTGCAGAGTTATCTCAAGGTCATAGCCGCACACATGAATACAGTCTTAGAGCTTAATGTGTGTGTGTGTCTGTGCGTGCGTGCGTGTGTATACAGATTATGCGTGCTTGAGTGTGCACTTGTGCATTTATATGTGTGCGAACGGGTAAATGGGTCAATGCCAGAGCTTATTAACTCTTCTGTCAACAGAAAATAGATAAATATACAGTGAGTGTGCAAAACATTAGGAAAACCTGTTCTTTCCATGACATAGACTGGTCATTAAAAATCCATGAATCCAGGTTAAAGCTTTGATTCCGTAATGATGTCACTTGTTAGGTTAAAGAAGGATGTTAGGCCTTGAGACAATTAAGACATGAATTGTGTACAGTATGTGTGCCATTCAGAGAGTGAATGGGCAAGACAAGATTTAAGTGCATTTGAACGGGGATTGGTAGTAGTTGCCAGACACACCGGTTTGACTGGGTTTTTCACCCTCAACAGTTTCCCGTGGGTATCAAGAATGGTCCACCACCCAAAGGACATCCAGCCAACTTGACACAAGTGTGGGAAGCATTGGAGTCAACATGGGCCAGCATCCCTGTGAAATGCTTTTGACACCTTATAGAGTCCATGCCCAGACGAATTGAGGCTGTTCTGAGGGCAATAGGGTGTGCATCTCAATGTTAGGAAGGAACTCTTCATTTTTGTACACTCAGTGTATTCATAACCTCATACTGCCTCATTACCAACATGTAACCTGTTAGACTCCATCCTCTATTTTCTCTAATATGCATATTAGCTTCTGGCTTGTGTAGGAATAGGATATAACAGCCTTCTGTACACTCTTAGAAAAAGGGTTCCAAAAGGGTTCTCCTATGGGGACAGCCGCAGAAATCTTTTAGGTTCCAGAAAGCATATTTTTTTTTCTAGGAGTGCAGGTCCGACCATAAAATTAAGAGTGTGTGTCTACGTGTTTGTGTGCATTTGTGTGCGTGTGTGTGCATATGTGTTGGCATGTACTACATGGTTTATACTATCAGGAATGAGTGAATAACCACTTTATGTGAATCTTTCAATAGCAGCATCATTTATCAGCAGTAAAAAGGCAGCATTGGTATTTCCCCAACAGATGTTTGATTGAGTGGACTCGCTCTAATTTTCAAACTCACAGGGGGAAAAAGCTTTCCATACAAGAGATTTTCTACAAAACAGCTTAATATACAGCTAGCTACTTCCTGGGTTATTTGGTAGCCCAGCGCTGAGTAAATATTGGACAGAACACATGCTGGGTTATTTGTCCCAGCCAGTTGGGTTGCGTGAATAATCCAACATGTTGGTATGTTTGGATTACTCAAAACTGGGTTATTTTAACCATCAGTTGGGTTTTTAATTACTTTCATGCTGGGTTGACCTGGGTCTTTTTTAATGTAATCCATATGTTATTTTTAGGAGGCATGATTTTCAGATAGTAATTTGTGGCCACCCTTGAGAGTCAGTCAGTAATTTCTGTTCATCATGTTAAGTTGGTACACTGCAGTTTTAAAAAATTTCCTTCAATGTTTTTGCACAACACATTTTTATGTAAAATTAATAAAACATTTTACTTATTTTATTTTTTTAATTTTTTTATTTCACCTTTATTTAACCAGGTAGGCAAATTGAGAACACGTTCTCATTTACAATTGCGACCTGGCAATATTATATAATATTATACCATGGCATTGTTAAATACTTGTTTCTGATTGGCTTGAAGGGCATTCTAGAGCGTGTATAATTTAAGTGATCATGCCCTTGAAGACAGTGTTTGGAGGATATATTGGCACAGTTTGCCAGCCCTCACCCTGTCAACACCTGTGCCAATATGTCCTTCAAACACCGGCTTCTCGGGCATTATCACTTAAATAATACAAGCTCTAGAATGCCCTTCAACCAATCAGAAACAAGTATTTAACAACGCCATGCTATAAGTAAAATGTTTTATTAATTTTACATAAAAATGTGTTGTGCAAAAATATTCAAGGATATAAAACATTTGCAGTGTACAATAGGTTACCAACATATTCAAATAATGATTTACATATTTTCATTAGAAACATTATTTTGATGAATTTATTCATACTATTTCATCCTTCCAGGAGATATAGTCCCAACACAAATCCAGGGTTGCTACCGAAGTCAGCGGGTCATTCATTCTATCTGTTCGATTTCCAGAGAAGTGACCCAGATGTTCAGTCTTTTTGTTCTGTATCTATGGATGCGACCCAGCCGTTCATTCTAAATGTTCCATTGCCAAACTGGCTGGCAACATTCTTATCCCTCTTGCTTGCTAGTTAGCCAACTATGGCTAACTTACAGTCGTGTCAAAAAGTGGAGCCAGAATAACTGCAAAGTATCTGCATTTGCATTTGTTTTAGCTGTTTTCTAGTGACGTTTATTTGGATACATCCATAACTATGTGCTAATGAGGTGTGATTTTACCTGGCATAAAAAAATGTGCTCTCTCGTCAGCCAACACAATCACTTCTAACTGAAGCTGGAAAGACTGCAAACTAGGAGCACTTCGTTTCGTTTGACCTTTTTTCAATTGACAATTCTTTATATATACATATATATATCCATAAAAATGATGCCCTCTGATTCATGATTTGGTCTGGCTGAGAAACGCTGCATGCCTGTCTGTCTCATCCCGACACGTTCATTACTATTGGACAGCTGGAATTCGAATTTGAATATTGAAACAATGTTGCAAATGTCAGAGAGACAGCAAGGTTAATACAAATCTCTGCTGTTGAAAACTAAATGTTAGTCTAAAAGAAATGTGAGATAATGTCTAGATGCTTTTTATAGTGAAGATCAAGTTCATAAATTGCTTGGCTGGGCTGATAAGACAGTGGATTGCGCAGTCAGATGGAACAGAGTAAATAGGCATTTTAACATCATAGATTTAGCCGGTGGTAACTTGTGGAGTAGACACCAGCTGGAATGTGATTTTAATCAATCGGCATTCAAGATTAGACCCACCCGTTGTATAATTCCTTATAATGCACGGTATAATTCAATGGCTATGAAGTTCATTCTTACATTCTCTATGTTTGAGCTGCTTTTGAAAGGGAGGATGGGGAGTAGACCGTGACAGAGCTGGACCTTACACTTCCTGCAGGCCCACCCTCTGCCCCCCAAGTACCCCCAAGGACGACCAAGCCATTACAGTAATTAACTGGAGTGGAGGAATATGGAGAGGTGGAGGTAGAGAGGGCGGGAGAAAAAGAGGAATTCATGTATTTTCTGCCGAGGCACCATCTCACCGGTGGGGGCTTGCCTGCCTGCCTGCCTGGCCATGCTCGTTCTCTATCTCCTGTAGTCAGTTAATTCCTAATTCACTTTCATTATGGACAGTAACAGATCTCAGGACAGGGTCCCAAAATTAATCTTGCAAAGAGCCTGAGACACCGCTGCTGCTGCGCTGCAACCCGGCTTTTAAACCCCACTAAAATACACAGAGAGAGAGGAAGGGAGAAGGAAATAGGAAGAGAGAGAGAGAAAGTGAGAAATAAGGGTGGAGAGAGGAGGATGGGTAGAGCAAGAATTAGGAAAGGGGAAGAGGAGAGAGAGGGAGAGGACTGTGGCGCAATGTCCCATTATGACATCATTCACTGCTACATTGATTTGGAAAACGGCTAGTAGAGTCAACAGTGAGTGCTGTTACCTTCAAGTAAGTTTCAGTTTTGCTCTTTTTGTTTTAAGGCTATCCCAAACCTTAATCCTTTCCTCAACCATTCTGAGTAAATGGCTAACCTTAAGTATTTGGAGTTAATGCCTAAACTTAACCCTAACCTTAAAATTCAGAGTTAAAGGGATACTTTGGGATTTTGGCACGCTAGCAGATACCCATAGAAATGACCTCTAGCTTCCTTCATACTGGACACAGATACATACAAATTGTATCCATGGTTTCATCTGACTCTGGGGAAGTAGATAAAGGTAATTTTTGCCAAAATCCTGAAGTATCCCTTTAACCTTTCACACGTACCAACAAACGGGTGTGATCATTCTACAGTGGTCTTTGCAGCGTACGCTCAAACCGGTTGATTAGAATGCTTATTTAGAACGTCAAGTTCTGATTGCCCCAACAGTCAGCATTTGAGCTGGCCACACTGTTTTTTTCACAGAGATATTTTGCACAAACACAGTCCTTACAAAGTTTTATGTCTTGAATGTAACCCGTTTATTTATGAAACTAGGCATATGTCACAAGTCACGACTTCACAGGAGAGACATCTGTTTTTAATTTTTTGTCAAAATGCGTTTTTGGGCAGAAATGCCTTCTGGAACATGTAAACTTTCATGTGCCTTAATAACAAACTTGTATGCCATCTGCAAATACAAATAACATTGTTAAATTCTGAGCCTTGTTGGTTAAGCCACAGAAAAAGTGAGTAACCTTCCTACTAACCATGATTGGCTGAGATGATGAGTGGGATGGACATGCCGAGAAGAGTTGGTACTGGTCTGCCATATAGAAGGCTTCTGTCTATTTGAGCTGGTCAGTCTGTGTTGGTAATCCTGTCGAATGTGGCTTTTTTTATGTATCTTGTCGTGGAGCTGCATAAGTGTTTCTCTCCACTTTCTGGAGGATCAAGTTTTGAAATCAGTGGAATTAGAGTATGATAGCTGAAGAGATGGAGAAAACACCTGTCTCTGGATTATATCTTCAAACTAAGTGCAACTGTGGCATGGCATCCATGACAGGGAAACGGGTCCATCATGCATGATGATGTATATGGGTAAGATGGCTAACTGACATTTTCAGATTTTACACGTTTCTAATTTTGACAGAAAGTGGTTTCATTTCAAGCTAAAGTGTACTGATAGCTAGCCAACGTTAGCTGGCTGACTCTCTAAATAACGTTACATGTATGACATTATA
Organism: Salvelinus fontinalis; assembly: GCF_029448725.1. NCBI lineage: Eukaryota > Metazoa > Chordata > Actinopteri > Salmoniformes > Salmonidae > Salvelinus > Salvelinus fontinalis. The sequence goes on along the minus strand of NC_074700.1, from coordinate 872,819 downwards.
AGTATCCCAGAGCCGTTTGTTTTGCTAGTTAGAGCCTAATGTTAGCTAGCTAACATTGAACCTGGTTGGTTAGCTCCCAGCAGATTCAAGCATGTTAGTAACCACATGATTTGGCACTATGTTAATTGTTCATTGTTGTTTAACATTCATTGTTGTTTAACCTTTAAGGCTAGGGGGCAGTATTCGGAAGTTTGCATGACTGAGGGGCACAAAGTAAACTGCCTGTTACTCAGGCCCAGAGGCTAGGATATGCATATACATGGTAGTATTGATTAGAAAACACTCTAAAGTTTCTAAAACTGTTAAAATAATGTCTAAGTATAACAGAACTGATTTGGCAGGCGAAACCCCACGGACAATCCATCCAGGAATATTTATTTTAGGTCATTGGACTTTTCAATGCTTTTCTATGGGAAAGTCTAATAATTAGGACCCCGATTGCAGTTCCTATGGCTTCCACTAGATGTCAACAGTCTTTAGAAATTGTTTCATGCTTGTTTTTTGAAAAATGAAGAAGTATTGGTATTCTTTCGAAGTATCCCTCAGAAGGACTCTAGTCTTTTGGCGCACGTGAATGAGCTCCTCGTTCTTTTTCTCTGGTATTGAAAACTGTATATTCCGTCTTAAATTTTATCAATTATTTACATAATAGCGCCTTATCACTTGTTACCATGGACACGTGACTCATGAGCCACTGGTGTTTTTGTAATGCGCACACACACACACACATTTTTTTGTGCACAAATACATGTTCAATAAAGTTTATTTTATATAGCCCTTCGTACATCAGCTAATATCTCGAAGTGCTGTACAGAAACCAAGCCTAAAACCCCAAACAGCAAGCAATGCAGGTGTAGAAGCACGGTGGCTAGGAAAAAATTTAAGATTTTAGATGACATAAGACACTTGTATGCTCATGAATGTTTAATATTATGATTATTTATTTGAATTGTGCATCCTCCAATTTCACCTGATGTTGTCGTTTGTCGGCCTAGAATTAAGATCACACACATCACGTAACGTTAGCTAACGAGCCAGCCTGTCACGACTTCCGCCCAAAGTCGGTCCCTCTCCTTCTTCGGGCGGCGTTCGGCGGTCGACGTCACCGGCCTTCTTGCCACCGCCGATCCACTTTTCATTTTCCATTTGTTTTGTCTTTGTTTTACACACCTTTTTTCTTTTTCCCCCCGTTATTTTACCAGGTAAGTTGACTGAGAACACGTTCTCATTTACAGCAATGACCTGGGGAATAGTTACAGGGGAGAGGAGGGGGATGAATGAGCCAATCGTAAACTGGGGATTATTAGGTGACCGTGATGGTTTGAGGGCCAGATTGGGAATTTAGCCAGGACACCTGGGTTAGCACCCCTACTCTTACGATAAGTGCCAAGGGATCTTTAATGACCTAAATTTACCTGATTTCAATCCCACAAATACTTGTTCATTATTTAACCCTCTGTTCCCCCATGTTTTTTTGTGAGTGATTGTTTATTGTATTATCGGTCTGTCATGGTGTGCGTGTATTTGTTACTTTGTATATTTGACATTTTGAGTAAAAGTATGTTGATTACTCATATCTGCTGTCCTGCGCCTGACTCTCTACACCAGCTACACATAGGACCCATTACATAGCCAGCTAACGTTAGCTAGTAAAACAACAATTAACCTCTACCGAGCACCTACCCCGGGTCCGGGAGCACCCCCCCCACCCCCCCCCCACACTGATTAGCATCGGTAGCATAGCGTCACAATTAAATAGTAGCATCTAAATATCATTAAATCACAAGTCCAAGACATCTAATGAAAGATACAGATCCTGTGAATAAAGCCACCATTTCAGATTTTTATAATGTTTTACAGGGAAGACACAATATGTAAATCTATTAGCTAAACACGTTAGCAAAAGACACAATTTTTTTACTCCAACAGTTTTTTCCTGCGTCAGTAGCTATCACTAATTCGACTAAATAAAAATATATATAGCCACTAACCAAGAAACAACTTCATAAGATGAGTCTGATAACATATTTATGGTATAGCATAGTTTTTTTTTGAAAAATGTGCATTTTTCAGGTATAAATCACAGTTCTACATTGCAGCTGCAATCTGAAATAGTGCCGACGCAGCCAGAACAATTACAGAGACCAACGTCATATAACTAATTACTTATATTAAAACATTTCAGAAAAAATACACAGCGTACAGATATTGAAAGCCCAACATCTGGTGAATCCAAACAATATTTCAGATTTATTAAATGTTTTATAGCGAAAACAAAATGTAGCGCTAAATTAGCATAGCCACGCCAGCCAGAACCAGCTGGGCGCCCCCGACCAGTTCACATGCACGACAGATATATGAAATAACATCGTAAATTCGGTCTTACTATTGCTGATCTTTCATCAGAATGTTGATCAAGGTGTCCTTAGTCCTGATGAGTCGTTCAATCCATTTATAATGGCAACTTTCCCTCTTCATTTAGCATAGGTACTGGTCGACTGGCACGGTTCTGTCCAAAGTAAAAAAACTCACAGAACGGAACACGGCAAAACTCCCGAAAAAATTCAAATAATCTGATTAAACTATATTGAAAAAACATACATTAAGATGATATGGTCACATGTATCAAACAAACTTCGAGACGGAGATAGTTTTCATCCGTAACGGCAGCAAAACAGTAGACAATCGCACCTCCAAATCGCGCGATTCAGAGAACCGGAAGTTGTCGGTCACGCCAAAGAAATAGGTCTTATTTCACGTCAGTACAAGATAAACAAAAAATTTCTCCTCTGACGTCCTCTTGACACCCAGAGGAAGACGAATGAAGTGTGTTTCGGGTCATAGGTGGCGTGACCATATATAGGCAGAGCGTTGAAGCGAGCATACACATCTTGCATTCTTCTTCTTGGTCAGGGAAAGTCCTGTCAAATGACTTCTGTTTCACTCAGAGACAAAATTGAAACGGTTTTAGAAACTATAGATTGTTTTCTATCCAATGGTATTAATTATATGCATATAGTAAGAGCAATAATTGAATAAGAGGCAGTTTAATCTGTAGAAGAAATTATGCTAATGAAAAAACAGCACCCCCTGTATTCTCAAGAAGTTAACGAAGTGGCAACAATGTCACAGTGCTGGGAGTTAACCAACCAGATCTAATGTTAACTAGCTATCATTAGACTGTAACTAGAAAATAAAACGTCTCTGGGAAACAAATAATAACGTCAGCTAGGGAGCCAGCCAGCTAGCTAGCTAACAGTACACTTTAGCTTGAAATTAAACCACTTTCTGTTAAAATTAGAAACATGTAATATATGAAAATATAAGTTAGCTCGATAGACTATCTTACCTGCATACATCAACATGCATCATGGACGCATCTCCCTGTCAGGAATGACATACCACGGTTGCCGTTAGTTTGAAGATGTAATCCGGAGACAGGTGTTTTCTCCATCTCTTTAGCTATCGTACTGTAATGCCACTGATTTCAAAACATGATCCTCCAGAAAGTGGAGAGCAACACCTATGCAGCTCCACTACACAATAAAAAAAAATAAAAGCCACGTTCGACAGGATTACCAACACAGACTGACGAGCTCAAATAGACATTAGACACTTCAATATAGCAGACCAATCTGAAATCCTCTCTCGGCATGTCAAGCCCACTCATTATCTCAGACAATCATGGCTAGTGGGAAGGTTACTGGCTTCTTCTGTGGCTTAACTAACAAGGCTTGTAATTTAACAAACTTATTTGTATTTACAGATGGCATACAAGTTGGTTATTAAGGCACGTGAAAGTTCACATGTTCACGAAGGCATTTCTGCCCCAAAACACATTTGATAAAAAAAATATATATATAAAACGGCTCTCCTGTGAAGTCATGACTTGCGACATATGCCTAGTTTCCTGAATCGGGTCACCAATGTCTGCATACTTGATCTGTGGAAACACTGGGGAGGTGCTTGGGCTCTCGAGTCCAAGAAGTTTGTCCGGCTCAGTAAACCCTCAAACGTTATTTGTCCGCAACCGTGAAATGCGCTACTTCTGTCTGAATTAATGAGGAGGCAGAACACAACTCAATTTAAACTGTTAGAAAATAAATTGAAATTGAAAAAATGTATTGATAATTAGCAGGCAGCGCATGTTAACTGTCCTGTTGCGTAACAATCACATTTTCGAACAGTAAGTGCATTCTGACATCACGTGCATGAAAGATATTTGGAACCTCATGTGAAAAGGTTCATGCCTAAACTTAACCTTAAACACTTTGAAATTTGACATTTGGAACAACTTCGAAATGTGACATTTGGGGAACACGGATGAACATCTAATTCTGACGTGAGTCTGCAAGAGCTTGTGGGACGTAGACACAACTGAGCCTACACACACACACACACACACACACACACACACACACACACACACACACACACACACCACACACACACACACACACACACACACACACACCCATGCAGATACAGTCTCTCAAACACACACAAACACACCCGTTTCCCCTCTCTCTCTCACCCTGTCACACACACTCACACACACACACACACACACACACACACACACACACACACACACACACACACACACACACACACACAATTAACGCACCTCTCTTTCCTCCATATTCCCTACCTAGCAGCTCATATATATCTTTATCAGTCGACAGCTGCTAATTTACCTTATGGGAGCACAATAAACCAACTCCATATGGTTAGGTCTATGCCAAGGCTGTGTTTCAAACTCAAAGTAGGCAGCCCTCGACCCTAAACCCTCAGCCCTTGAATGACGTTTTATATCGTCACATCCGAGTGGACCTCAAATGTCCCTTGCCCAAGCAAGGGAGAGTGATGATCGGAGAGGCAACATCTTTGGTGGAAATCTTGAGGTTAAGCTTAAAAACAACCAACCTAAAGCTATTAATGTACCTAGTAAGCTGACGTATCTAGCTATCAATCCTGTCACGTAGCTAGCTACAGTTGCCCATAGCTGGCTATCTAGTTTTATGGTTTAGTAATTTATTACATTACATTTCAGAATTGCAAAACATGTTTATGAATCTAGCAATGTTTTATATGCTCCCCACTATGAGACTAAGCCCATTTGCCAATGCTAAAATCAGTATATAAACTCAGCAAAAAAAGAAACGTCTCTTTTTCAGGACCCTGTCTTTCAACGATAATTTGTAAAAATCCCAAATAACTTCACAGATCTTCATTGTAAAGGGTATAAACACTGTTTCCCATGCTTGTTTAACCTGTTTGGGGTGCAAGCCCGACCTCGGACCGAAAATGACAACAGCTGCAGAGCGCGAAATTCAAAATCTATTTTTTAAAAATATTTAACTTTTACACATTAACAAGTCCAATACAGCATTTGAAAGATAAACATCTTGTCAATCCAGCCAACATGTCCGATTTTTTAAATGTTTTACAGAGAAAACACCACATATATTTATGTTAGCTCACCACCAAATACAAAAGTGGACAGACACGTATGAATTATGATTATGAAGTATGAATTATGATTGAAGTAGCATGCACAACCAACCGAAATAAACTAAAACCAACCTAAAGAGCCCAGAAAAAACGACCTCAGATGACAGTCATATAACATGTTACACAATAAATCTATGTTTTGTTCATAAAAAGTGCATATTTTAGCTATAAATCAGTTTTACATTGATGCTACCCAAAAATGCTAATACATAGCTACAGTCTGAATCCAGCCGGGAGTAGCCAGAGAAAATACATACACCAACGTCGGCTACTAATTACACCTCATAAAACATTTCAGAAAAACATATGGTGGATAACTAATGAAAGACAGATATCTTGTGAATACAGACAACATTTCCGATTTTTGAAGTGTTTTACAGCGAAAACACAATATATCGTTATATTAGCTAACATCATAAGCTAGCATAAGGCAGCATTGATTCTAGTCAAGCGCTAGCCTAGCATAGTTAGCAGCGTTAGCATTCAACAGTTCGACATATATATGAAAAAGCATCCCAAATTGGGTCTTATCTTTCTTGGTACTCCATCAGAATGTTGTAACGGGGTCCAATGTCCAGTAGAGTCTTTAGTTGGGTTCCAGAACGAAAGATTTCCCTCTTTGGTTAGCTAGCACGGTAGCATTGCTGCGCCAGAAAGCGTTTCTTCAAAAAATTCTTCCGTCGTTTCACATCTAAAGTCCAGAATAAATTGCAATAATATAATTAAAGTATATTGAAAAAACAACCTTTAGGATGATTTTGTGACATGTAGCAAATAATATCGTAGTCAGGCATCATATTCAAAGTTATCTACCTCGTTCCAGAAGCCGAGATCAAATTATCCTTCGCGCCCGGATTTTTATTTTAACTGCGCATGTCTCACAAGAAGTTCTGTTATTCAGTCCAGGGACGAGATATTCGACCCCTTTCAATTCTCACTTCCGCATTACAGTCTGACGTACACCTCTGACGTGTCCCTATTGTCCCAAGTCAAATGGCCTTTTATAGAGAAGGTCTTAAAGAGACACATCGCATTTTGGGAAACTCAATTCGGCTGGGAAAATGGCTGTAAAAATATTTCTGTTCGACTTAGAGAAACAATTCAAACCTTTTTAGAAACTACAGACTGTTATCTATCCAACAGTAGTAAATATATGCATATTGGAAAATAAAAAGTTTCTTAGGAGGCCGTTTGAAAATGTGCACACATTTTCCAGTTTTTTCAATATTCAGCGTGCAGCCAGAACAGGTTTAATGAACCATATACAATTAATGAACATGCACCTGTGGAACGGTCGTTAAGACACTAACAGCTTACAGACGGTAGGCAATTCATGTCACAGTTATGAAAACTTAGGACACTAAACAGGCCTTTCTACTGACTCTGAAAAACACCAAAAGAAAGATGCTTAGGGTCCCTGCTCATCTGCGTAAATGTGCCTTAGGCATGCTGCAAGGAGGCGTGAGGACTGCAGATGTGGCCGGTGCAATAAATTGCAATGTCTGTACTGTGAGATGCCTAAGACAGTGCTACAGGGAGACAGGATGGACAGATGATCGTCCTCGCAGTGGCAGATCACGTGTAACAACACCTGCACAGGATCGGTACATCTGAACATCACACCTGCGGGACAGGTACAGGATGGCAACAACAGCTGCCCGAGTTACACCAGGAACGCACAATCCCTCCATCAGTGCTCAGACTGTCCGCAATAGGCTGAGAGAGGCTGGACTGAGTGCTTGAAGGCCTGTTGTAAGGCAGGTCCTCACCAGACATCACCGGCAACAACGTCGCCTATGGGCACAAACCCACCGTCGCTAGACAAGACAGGACTGGCAAAAAGTGCTCTTCACTGACGAGTCAAGGTTTTGTCTCACCAGGGATGATGGTCAGAATTTGAGTTTATCATCGAAGGAATGAGCGTTACACCGAGGCCTGTACTCTGGAGTGGGATCGATTTGGAGGTGGAGGGTCCGTCATGGTCTGGGGTGGTATGTCACAGCATCATCGGACTGAGCTTGTTGTCATTGTAGGCAATCTCAACGCTGTGCATCACAGAGAAGACATCCTCCTCACTCATGTGGTACCCTTCCTTCCAGCATGACAATGCCCCCAGCCATACTGCTCGTTCTGTGCGTGATTTCCTGCAAGACAGGAATGTCAGTGTTCTGCCATGGCCAGCGAAGAGCCCGGATCTCAATCCCATTGAGCACATCTGGGACCTTGGATTGGAGGGGGAGGGCTAGGGCCATTCCCCCCAGAAATGTCTGGGAACTTGCAGGTGCCTTTGTGGAAGTGTGGGGTAACATCTCACAGCAAGGAGATGCGGAGGAGATGCACTGCAGAACTTAATGCAGCTGGTGGCCACACCAGATACTGACTGTTCCTTTTGATTTTGACCCCCCCTTTTGTTCAGGGACACATTATTCCATTTATGTTAGTCACATGTCTGTGGAACTTGTTCAGTTTATGTCTCAGTTGTTGAATCTTGTTGTGTTCATACAAATATTTACACATGTTAAGTTTGCTGAAAATAAACACAGTTGACAGTGAGACGACTTTTCTTTTTTTGCTGAGTTTATATATTTTTTACCAAGCTAGCTTCATACTTTTTTCTGACATGCCGAAAATGCAGCCTTGTTGATTATATTTGACACTTCACGGCCACCAGAGTTTGACATGTGACTACAGTTTGCATATCAATCCCGCAAGTGACCAAAGTTTGTCACTCGCTCCCTCAAGCTAAATCTATTGCCGAGGGAATTAGTGAATTAGTGAATTGTATCTCCACTTTAGATGGCAATCAAACTGCATCCGGTTTCGCAAGGGCTGAGGGAGAAAACATTATGTGTTTGGACTGCAGCCAATATCTCCCCAATATCCTCTTTCATTTAGTATCAGGCTACGTGAGCCCCAGGTAGATAGATTGTTATTGAGTTTTGAACTAGTGTTTAGCCACGGGGTGCTTAAGAGCCAACCCACAGTGTTTCTGATAGAGCTGAATGGAAATAAGTGTGAATGAGAATGCCAGACGCTCTCTTCATTTCTGATATCAGACCAATTTGCAATGGAATCATTTCTGGAGTTGAGAGATGGGGGAAGGAATTAGTGTGAAAGGAATGGAAGGAATCGTGGCATATTTTGGTTTTGTTTGATGAATGTTGGAATGAAAGCGAGCGAAAGTGAATAAAATCAATGCTCTAGTTAGTGACAGACTGATAAGCACATCTTTATATATGTACACACACATACAAGTACAAATGTGCAACCACACACACCAAACTCTGCTCATGAAAGGATAAAGAGTTACCCAAAGATTGAGAATCCCTGAATGAGAACAACAATTGTCATCATCAAATTGAGCCTTCTCCTTTTCTCCTGCTCCATTTCTTCCTTCCCGCCATTCCCGTTGCCTTCTTTTCATTGGTCCATCTTCAAACAGCATTCTTCAGGTCTCTATAATGTCACTCAAAGACCCTTTTAGCAGAAATACTCATCCATTAGAGTACAATTAGGAAACTCACAAAATGCGATACAAGGCGACAGGTTTCAAAGAGCACTTATTTTTTCCACCACAGTTCTTATTCTTGTTTTTGTAGTTTACTCTTTTCATGTGCCTTCCCCCCTCATTGCCATGGAAACCTAATATAAGGAGAAAAGGTGGACAATACCTACAGTGCCTTCGGAAAGTATTCAGACTTCTTGACTTTTTCCACATTTTGATAGGTTCCAACCTTCTTGTAAAATGTATTAAATAGTTTTTTCCCTCATCAATCTACACACAATATCCCATAATGGCAAAGCTGAAACAGGTTTTTAGAAATGTTTGATCATTTATTAAAAATAAAAAAATAAATAATGACATTTACATAAGTATTCAGACCCTTTACTTTGTTGAAGCGCTTTTGGCAGCGATTATAGTCTTTTTGGATATGATGCTACAAGCTTGGCACACCTGTAATTTCTCCCATTCTTCTCTGCAGATCCTCTCAAACTCTGTCAGGTTGGACATGGAGCGTTGCTGCACAGCTATTTTCATGTCTCTTCAGAGATGTTCAATCGGGTTCAAATCCGGGCTCTGGCTGGGCCACTCAAGGACATTATGAGACTTGTTCCGAATCCACTCCTGCGTTGTCTTTGTTGTGTGCTGGGGGTTGTTGTCCTGTTGGAAGGTTGAACCTTTGCCCCAGTCTGAGGTCACATCAATGATCTCTCTGTACTTTTCTCCATTCATCTTTGCCTCGATCTTGACAAGTCTGACAGTGCGTGACGCTGAAAAACATCCTCACAGCATGAAGCTGCCACCACCATGCTTGCCAGGTTTCCTCCAGACGTGACACTTGGCATTCAGGCCAAGGAGTTCAATCTTGGTTTCCTCCGACCAGAGAATCTTGTTTCTCATGGTCTGAGAGTCTTTAGGGGCCTTTTGGCAAACTCCAAGTGGGCTGTCATGTGCCTTTTAGAGAGGAGTGGCTTCTGTCTGGCCACTCTACCATAAAGGCCTGATTGGTGGAGTGCTACAGAGATAGTTGTCCTTCTGGAAGTTTCTCCCATCTCCACAGAGGAACTCTAGAGCTCTGACCATTGGGATCTTGGTCACCTTCCTACCAGGGCCCTTCTCCTTCGAGTGCTCGGTTTGGCCGGGCGGCCAGCTCTAGGAAGAGTCTTGGTGGTTCCAAACTCTACAGCGCTCCACAGACAATTCCTTTGAAATCGTTGCTTGGTTTTTGCTCTGGCATGCACTGTCAACTGTGGGACCTTATATAGACAGGTTTGTGCCTTTCCATATCATGTCCAATCAATTGAATTTACCACAGATGGACTCCAATCAAGTTGTAGAAAAATCCCAAGGATGATCAATGGAAACAGGATGCACCTGAGCTCAATTTCGAGTCTCATAGCAAAGGGTTTGAATTCTTATGGAAATAAGGTATTTCTGTTTTTTATGTTTAATAAATATACCTGTTTTCGCTTTGTCATTATGGGGTATTGTTTGTAGATTGCTGAGGAATTATTTTTATTTCATCCATTTTAGAATAAGGCTGTAACAAAACAAAATGTGTCAAAAGGAAAGTGGTCTGAATACTTTCCAAAGACACTATATGATGCAAATCCTTGATGAACGACCTGCTGTATTTGGAGAGTTGTTATTCACATTGTGTAGACATGTGTTTGTTCTTATGACTGCTTATGAGCTGACATAAAGGTATTTCGTCCACCTCTGAGTCATGTTCACCTTGACTAACTGTCATACAAGCAGGATTGTGATTGTGCTTTGTTTCTGGTGATGGCGTTAGTTATGCAGACGGATTCCTGTGCATTATACATAGATGATTTTGTTTTCTGTGCAGCGGCCTCGCCTGAATTCACTGCTGACTGATACATCAAGACTGATAGACAGAGAAATATGCAGATGTTGGTGATATTGTACTTCAGTCCTTGTACACTCCATCTAAAATACTGAATGAGAGGACAATTTGAAGAGTAGCATTCCAAGCAAACACAGTTTCAGCCCTCAAAGAAACACAAGCTAAAGGAATTCATTGGAAAATGTTGGTGTTTGGATCTCCTCCCACGTGGCGCTGCGGTCTAGTGATAGAGGTGTCCCTACAGACCCTGGTTCGATCCCAGGCTCTATCACAACCAGCCGTGATCGGGAGTCACATAGGGCGGGTGCACAATTGGCCCAGTGTCGTCCGGGATAGGGTATGGTTTGGCCGGGGTAGGTCATCATTGTAAAATAAGAATTTGTTCTTAACTGACTTTGTTCTTAACTTGCCTAGTTAAATACATTTTAAATACATTTAAAAAAATTACAGCTCTAACTTAATCCTTGTATTATTGATGTTTACTACTACATTGGTCAAAAGTGTAAGGATTCCCAGCCAATCCATTGCTAGCTGCTAGCCAGATCAAATATTGGTGTCCAATCATTGAGCCATATTGGAAATTATGTTGTTAATATTCAACAGACATAATGCAATATTTAGTCCATTAGCTTGAATGTGATTGCCTCTGACATTGATAGGATTTTGAGGCGTCACTGTGGATGTGGATGACTGTGGAAGGGCCTTTTGGGGGAGGGGGAGGGCACAAGGGCTGTTACTGCTCTTTAATTGGCTCCCTTGGTTTGAAAGGGTCCAATCAGACGTAGACGGTTCCCCACGTCTCTACACTGTGGACGGAGGAGGTCACAAGGTCATTCTCTCTGTTTGTCTGGTGGTGGTGTGTGTGTGTGTAGCAGACCCCTCTGTTTACTGTGTTTGTTTGGTCCTCACTGTGGGGGAAATCTGCACTGAGAGGAAACAAAATGGTGAGGGGAGAGGAGAAAAAACACAGTAATTTGCTGCTTGCCTCACAAATTGAGCTACCACAGCACTTCTCACGAGATTGGTCTGTTAAGAGATTGGATGGTGTCACGCCCTGGCCTTAGTTAACTTTGTTTTCTTTATTATTTTATTTAGGCCAGGGTGTGACATGGGGGATGTTTGTGTGTTTTTGTTTTGTCTAGGGGGTGTTTGTAGAGTTCATGGGGTTGTGTTCATTGTAGGTGTTTATGTAAGTCTATGGTTGCCTAGATTGGTTCTCAATTAGAGACAGCTGTCTATCGTTGTCTCTGATTGGGAGCCATATTTAGGCAGCCATATTCATTAGGTAGGTTGTGGGTGATTGTCTATGTGTAAGTTGCCAATGTCTGCAGTTATTGTTTATATAGCTTCACGGTCGTCTGTTTGTTGTTTTGATTAGTTTGTGTACTGTTCGTTTCGTTTTTGTCTTCATTAAAGAAGAATGTATTGTTATCACGCTGCGCCTTGGTCCTCCTCACTTAAATGTTACAACGAATGTGACAGATGGATTGATACGGATGCACACACACAGGGACACACACAAAACACACACACACATGGAGAGGAGCAACTTTTTAATGTGTCTTTAACTTACAACTTATTTATCTAATATGACTTACAGGTTTTCGTCCAGCTGACTTTGCAATAAAAAATAGCCTCATTTAAGTAATATGTTTTTACTTTGAAATTTACCGAATTTTGTTAACATATAATTGCATGGCAAAATTCCTAGCCCAGATATGTTACGCAATGTAGTGGCTAGAGGATCATTAGCTAACGTTACTTGCTTCCTGCTAAGGATTTTCAGGGTTCATCTGCAGCGTCGCGATTACTTCCATTGTACTTGCTCATTTACGATTACTTTGCCATTGCTAGCAAACAACAACACACGGGACAGGAGACGTTTTTGTTCTAATGGTATGTAGAAAGCTAACTTGCTGTACTGTATGTTGGTATTTTTATATAAGCGATTATGATCTGTGAGGTTCAGGCTAGCTAGATACAGCTAACCTGCTGCCCCACAGTAAAAGTATCTAGCTAGTTAAAGAAAAGTGTTTTGTGTAACCTGTACTTTATGTATGCCATTCTGTTGGATGGAATTGAAGGTTAAGTCTGTGCCCAACTCCAATGTGGTGGCACCATACTTTTTGTTGCGTGTGGTCAAGATAGAGTGGTAATGCACAGCTTCCAATCCTGGCCAGATGCTTTTCTCACTCTCTTTGGCCTGGTTTATCCTCTACATCTGGATTACCCAAAACCCATGTCCATCTCAGTGTTACTTGATTCCGAAAGCTCAAATTTAAAATAAACTGTAACCTGTCTTCAGGTCGAATGTGCCTATGGTAAGACAACATATATATTTTTTTCAACCTTAGTGTCACGACTTCAACCGAGGCAGGCTCTCCTTCCCGTTCGGGTGGCGTTCGGCGGTCGTCGTCACCGGCCTACTAGCTGCCACTGATCCTTTTCTCCCCCTCCCTATGTGTTTATTGGGTGCACCTGTTTTGTATGAGGATGTAATTAGTTGGGCTTATTTAGTCAGCCGGCCCGCAGGTTTCTTTGTGCGGGATTGTTTGTATGTAAGTGTGGTGTTGGTTTTGTTCTTCACGTTTATCTGGACTGTGTTCATTCCCCCCGTGTCTGGGGTAGTTTATAGTGTACTCCCAGTGTGTTAGTAGGGTGGCCTAGTTTGTTCCGTGTTCATTCAAGAACATGTGTATTTGCACCTGCTGCTCCTGCGCTTTTCCTTCACACTCCGACACCCAGGCCTTACAGAATCCCGCACCAAGCAAATGGAGTCAGCAGGCGCAGCGGCCAACCCTCTCCCATCGATGGAGGAACGGGTACTCCATCATACCACCGTTCTCCACCGTATTGGATCGGCGATGGATTCGATGATGGAGCGAATGGACCGATGGGAGAGGAGTGGTCTCCTCTCTCCGCCTTTGGCTCCTCCAGCCCAGGACTCTCCATCCATCGGCTCCAGCGCTCTCCGTCTGACACTCCCGAGGGATTATGATGGATCGGCGGCGGGGTGCCAGGGGTTCCTACTCCAACTGGAACTGTACCTTGCCACCGTAAGACCCACTCCCTCTGGAGCGGAGAGGGTGAGTGTCCTCGTCTCCTGCCTCACGGGTCGTGCTCTGGAGTGGGCGAACGCAGTCTGGAATGGCCCAGACACAGCGAAGGAGCATTACCCAGAGTTCACCCGCCGTTTTCGGGCCGTATTTGACCATCCTCCAGAGGGCCGAGCGGCGGGAGAACGACTGTTCCACCTTAGGCAGGAGAAGAGGAGCGCCCAGGATTACGCGCTGGAGTTCCGGACCCTGGCTGCAGGATCTGGGTGGAACGACAGGGCCCTTATTGATCACTACCGGTGTAGTCTCCGGGAGGACGTCCGCAGGGAGCTAGCATGTCGGGACACCGCTCTTTCCCTGGATGAGCTGATTGACATGTCCATCCGTCTGGACAATCTGCTGGCTGCCCGCGGGCGTTCTGAGAGGGTCCTGTACGTTCCACCACCCAGCCCCTCCGCTCCTATTCCGATGGAGTTGGGAGGGGTTGTGCCGAGGGGGTACCGGAGGAGGAGGCTCTCCCTGCACCAGCTGTGGTCGGAGAGGACACACGGCCGATCGGTGCTGGGGGGGTCCGTCTGGGAGTCGAGATGGCAGGCGGAACGCTTCTCGATCACCCCAGGTGAGTCAGCACCAAACTCACCCAGAACCCCCTGTTAGTCACATGTTTGTCTTGATTTTTTTCCTTCAATTTTTCCCCTCTTCCCAGCATAGGGCGCTAATTGATTCAGGCGCAGCTGGGAACTTTATGGATTGCGGACTCGCTCTTAGGTTAAGGGTTCCGCTTGTGCCGATAGATTCTCCCTTTCCCGTGCACTCCCTAGATAGCCGGCCATTAGGGTCAGGGGTGGTCAGGGAGACCACGGTCCCCCTGGACATGGTGACGCAGGGGAATCATAAGGAGCGTATCAGCTTTTATATTATTGATTCGCCTGCGTTTCCAGTGGTGCTAGGGATTCCCTGGCTGGCCCGGCACAATCCTAAAATTTCGTGGAGACAGGGGGTTCTCCAGGGGTGGTCAAAGGAGTGTTCTGGAAGGTGTTTGGGAGTTTCCATCGGTGCCACGTTGGTGGAAAGTCCAGACCAGGGTTCCACGGTGTGCATTCCCCCCAAGTATGCCGATTTGGCAATCTACTAAATTACCACCTTATCGACCGGGAGGGGATTGTGCGATAGATCTCCAGGTAGACGCTGCGCTTCCCAAGAGTCACGTGTACCCATTGTCCCAAGAGGAGACGATGGCTATGGAGACATATGTCACTGAGTCTCTGGGACAGGGGTACATTCGGTCCTCCATCTCACCCGCCTCCTTGAGTTTCTTTTTTGTGAAGAAAAGGGAGGAAGGTTTGCGTCCGTGTATTGATTATAGAGATCTAAATGCCATCACCGTGGGGTTTAGTTACCCACTACCTCTCATTGCTACGCCAATGGAATCATTTCACGGAGCGCAGTTCTTCACAAAATTGGATCTCAGGAGCGCGTATAGTCTGGTGCGTATTCGGAAAGGAGACGAGTGGAAAACCGCATTTAGTACCATATCGGGCCATTATGAGTACTGCGTCATGCCGTATGGGTTAAAGAATGCTCCAGCCGTTTTCCAATCCTTTGTAGACGATATTCTCAGGGACCTGCACAGGCAGGGAGTGGTTGTTTATATCGATGACATTCTGATCTACTCAGCCACTCACGCCGCGCATGTGTCTCTGGTACGCAAGGTGCTTGGTAGACTGCTGGAGCATGACTTATATGTCAAGGCTGAGAAGTGTGTGTTCTCCAAACGAGCCGTCTCTTTTCTGGGTTATCACATTTCCACCTCGGGCGTGGTGGTAGGGAGTGACCGCATTAAGGCCGTGCGTAATTGGCCGACTCCGACCACGGTAAAAGAGGTGCAGCGGTTTTTGGGTTTTGCCAACTACTACCGAAGGTTTATCCGGGGTTTTGGTCAGGTAGCAGCTCCCATTACCTCACTGCTGAAGGGGGGTCCGGTGCGTTTGCAGTGGTCAGCAAAAGCGGACGGAGCTTTCAACAGGTTGAAGCCGCTGTTCACGGATGCACATCCGGATCCCTCTCTAGCATTCATAGTGGAGGTGGACGCGTCCGAGGCTGGGGTAGGTGCAGTGCTATCACAGCGCTCTGGTACGCCACCAAAACTCCACCCCTGTGCTTTCTTCTCGAAGAAACTCAGCCCAGCGGAGCGTAACTATGATGTGGGGGACCGGGAGTTGTTAGCAGTGGTCAGTGCCCTGAAGGTGTGGAGACACTGGCTTGAGGGGGCTAAGCACCCTTTTCTCATCTGGACTGACCACCAGAATCTGGAGTATATTCAGGCAGCTAGGAGACTGAATCCACGTCAAGCAAGGTGGGCCATGTTCTTTACCCGATTCCAGTTTACATTAACGTATAGACCGGGCTCCCAGAACGTAAAGGCGGATGCACTGTCCCGTTTTTACGACGCGGACGATCGGCCCACCGAACCCACTCCCATCCTTCCCGCCTCTAGGCTGATAGCACCAGTGGTGTGGGAAGTGGACTCGGACATCGAGCGGGCGGGCGAGCGTTACGGGCGGAACCCGCTCCTCCTCAGTGTCCGGTGGGGCGGAAGTACGTGCCGCTTGGTGTTCGGGACAAATTGATTCGGTGGGCTCACGTTCTACCCTCCTCGGGTCACCCTGGGGTGAAGAGGACAGTGGGGAGCCTTCGGGGGAGGTATTGGTGGCCTACCTTGGCGAGAGACGTTAGGGTTTATGTTTCCTCCTGTTCGGTATGCGCCCAGAGTAAGGCTCCTAGGCACCTTCCTAGAGGGACGTTACAACCACCCCCCGTTCCACAACGGCCTTGGTCGCACCTGTCCGTAGATTTTCTGACCGATCTTCCCCCGTCTCAGGGTAACACTACGGTACTGGTGATTGTGGATCGGTTCTCGAAGTCCTGTCGTCTCCTCCCGTTGCCCGGTATTCCTACAGCCCTACAGACTGCGGAGGCATTATTCACCCACGTCTTCCGGCACTACGGGGTGCCGGAGGACATCGTTTCTGATCGGGGCCCCCAATTCACATCCCGAGTATGGAGGGCGTTCATGGAGCGTTTGGGGGTCTCGGTCAGCCTGACCTCCGGTTATTACCCTGAGAGTAATGGGCAGGTAGAGAGAGTGAACCAGGAGGTGGGTAGGTTTCTGCGGTCGTATTGCCAGGACCGGCCAGGGGAGTGGGCGAGATACATTCCCTGGGCCGAAATGGCCCAGAACTCACTACGCCACTCCTCTACTAACGTGTCCCCCTTTCAGTGTGTATTGAGGTACCAGCCGGTCCTGGCACCATGGCATCCAAGCCAGACCGAGGCTCCTGTGGTGGAGGAATGGGTGCAGCGTTCCAAGGAGACATGGAGGGCCGTCCAGGAATCTCTCCAACAAGCTAGTGGACGGCAGAAGAGGAGCGCTGACCGCCACCGCAGTGAGGCCCCCGTGTTTGTACCGGGGGGCAGGGTCTGGCTCTCGACCCGAAACCTGCCCCTCCGCTTGCCCTGTCGGAAGCTGGGTCCGCATTGTGTAGGGCCCTTCAAAGTCCTGAGGAGAATAAACGAGGTGTGTTATCGATTACAAATCCCTTCCTATTATCGCATTAACCCCTCGTTTCATGTGTCTCTCCTCAGGCCGGTGGTAGCTGGTCCCCTGCAGGACGGTCCCCCCCCCCCCCCCCCTCTGGATATTGAGGGGTCCCCGGCGTACACGATACGGGCCATTCTGGACTCGAGACCTGCAGTACCTCGTGGACTGGGAGGGGTACGGTCCGGAGGAGAGGTGCTTGGTACCGGTGGGGGACATTTTGGATCCGTCTATGCTGAGGGATTTCCATCGCCTCCATCCGGATCGCCCTGCACCTCGTCCTCCGGGTCGACCTCGAGGCCGGTGTCGGCGCGCTGCGGGAGCCGCGCGTCAGAGGGGGGGTACTGTCACGACTTCGACCGAGGCAGGCTCTCCTTCCCATTCGGGTGGCGTTCGGCGGTCGTCGTCACTGGCCTATTAGCTGCCACTGATCCTTTTCTCCCCTTCCTTATGTGTTTATTGGGTGCACCTGTTTTGTATGAGGATGTAATTAGTTGGGCTTATTTAGTCAGCCGGCCCGCACGTTTCTTTGTGCGGGATTGTTTGTATGTAAGTGTGGTGTTGGTTTTGTGCTTCACGTTTATCTGGACTGTGTTCATTCCCCCCGTGTCTGGGGTAGTTTATAGTGTGTTAGTAGGGTGGCCTAGTTTGTTCCGTGTTCATTAAAGAACATTTGTATTTGCACCTGCTGCTCCTGCGCTTTTCCTTCACACTCCGACACCCAGGCCTTACACTTAGAAAAGAGAACTTAGTGATTGTTGGAACAAAAAAAAGTTTGAAAAGTTTATGCTTTTTTTTGTTATTTCCTCTCATATGGGTTCTCTTGAAATGTAACCAGAGGAACACATATTGACTGACAATTGTGAATCTCATGTGTTTGAAATGTTGTTCTGGTATTCTCCAATAATAAATCATATTAATTTGTACAGTCCAACAGGAAATTTACACCTGAACCTAAATGATCTACATGGAAGCACGCTGGGAGGGATTGGCGTGTGTGTTGTTGTCTTAGCAAGGAGGTGGGCCTAGTAAACTATAACTGTGCTTTTGAGGACTTTGTAATAAATACATTGAATGTTTACTTTGAAGTGGTTACATTTGTTTTACACAATAATACTCACTTTAGCTATTATGTTAGTTCTAGGTTATATTGGCGAACCGACAAATACTCACAATCATTATTTCAATGATCAGATGTCAATACTCTCATTAAATATCTTGAAGTCATTAGACGTTTACAAAGCAACGCATGGTGAACTGCAAAATGGGTTGGTTTTGAACTTTTCTCCCTGGTTTGCTTTGAGAGAATATGCCATCGTGATAACCTCTACTTACAGAGCACATTCATATAGCAGTCTATACAGTGATATACTCAGTCATCTGTCTGTGTTATAATATTGCGGTGGTGAGGGAGCTCATGGTCTCCAGGTACTCCTTCAGGCAGTGTTAACAGCAGTGCTCCCACAAGAATTGATTTAGGGATGTTGTGTGGCATCTGCCTGTTCCTTGCACAGCATACCATTGTTTTCAACAGCAGGGTGCATCTGAACATCACTGTTAGTAAGCCCAACTTCTAAGACACCATACACATAAATGTGAAAGTAGGGAAATGGAACGGTTAGGAAAGGGGTGGCTAGTGAGGTCTAAGTCAATCTCTCTTCCTGCCAATCGTTTGTTCTCCTCGTATGCCGTGTCATTTTACCTGTCTCCTATTGTCTCCTCCCACAACACACACCAGCCACATCATGTGGATACAGCCAGATAAGAAATGAAAGGTTATCGAAAACTGGTTGGTGAGGTCTTCTCATGCCCTCTTCTCTTTTGTCAATTTTTTATGCCTTACTCAATTTTCCCTCCCTATAGTCTTCCGTCAGACAGAGTAGCTTGTGCTGATGTATTGTCCTCTGCAATGACTTGTGTGCTGACCCTAATCTGGCCCTCTATAAAATTGTACTCTGTCAGTGTGTGTGGCGTATAGGCGGTAGACATGCTTACTCTCTGGCATGATGTAGGCAGAATTAAGTAGGCAGCTCAAAGCCTAACAGGGAGAATAATACAGATTGCTAAATGTAGTAATGCCCCAACTGGTTAGGGCCAAACCTATTTGAACGGTGACAGGGTGAGGATGGAGGCCATCTCAAAATGTTATCAGGAGGCCTATATTCCCATAATTATGGCGCAAATACATTACACGTCCAATGTGTTCAGGACATGGTCCTTAAGCTCCAGGTGTCCAATTCAATCTAGGTTTTAAAACTGTTTTGTATCTGATCGAGGAAGAGGTCTAGTGTTGGTTAAATGTAGCTTGCACCTGGGCCTAAAAGTGATACACATGGTGTTAATTGGGCATTGGTAATTATTAGATTAGTCGTGTGTAAAGTGTCACTGTGGATGTCTGTCTGTCTCCAAGAAAATGTGGCGTATGAAGCCCTGAATTAAGAGCAATGTTTATGTTGAAGTGATATAACCTCGAAAGAGTTAACTACATGTCATAAAAAAGCTGGTCAATTTGACATTTTGGGCGGGCATCTGGAAGGATGTATTCTTTTAAACTGAAGCCCGCTCATCGGCCAAAGGCAATATCTTCTCTGTGATCATACTGCACTTTCTCCAAATGCATGTGCAGTAGTCTACCTCACACAAAGGTGGCTGACTTCCCGGCAAGGTTTGTACGAATAAGTATACGCTACCGTTCAAAAGTTTGGGGTCACTTAGAAATGTCCTTGTTTTTGAAAGCAAAGCAATTTTTTTTGTCCATTAAAATAACATCAAATTGATCAGAAATGCAATGTAGAATTGTTAATGTTGTAAATGACTATTGTAGCTGGAAACGTCAATTTTTTTTATGGAATATATTCATAGGCGTACAGAGGCCCATTATCAGCAACCATCACTCCTGTTTTCCAATGGCACGTTGTGTTAGCTAATCCAAGTTTATCATTTTAAATGGCTAATTAATAATTAAAAAAACCTTTTGCAATTATGTTAGCAAATCTGAAAACAGTTCTGATTAAAGAAGCAATAAAACTGGCCTTCTTTAGACTAGTTGAGTATCTGGAGCATCAGCATTTGTGAGTTCGATTACAGGCTCAAAATTGCCAGAAACAAATAACATTCTTCTGAAACTCGTCAGTCTATTCTTGTTCTAAACAAATGAAGGCTATTCCGTGCGAGAAATTGCCAAGAAACTGAAGATCTCGTACAACACTGTGTACTACCCCTTCACAGAACAGTGCAAACTGGCTTACCCAGAATAGAAAGAGGAGTAGGAGGCCTCGGTGCACAACTGAGCAAGAGGACAAGTACATTAGAGTGTCTGGTTTGAGAAACAGACGGCTCACAAGTCCTCAACTGGCAGCTTCATTAAATAGTACCTGCAAAACACCAGTCTCAACATCAACAGTGAAGAGGCGACTCCAGGATGCTGGCCTTCCCCTTCCTCCTCCTTTCTTCCCCATGGGCTAGGTCGTTCTTCTGTGCTCGGCTCTGCGACCCATCCCGTGACCCCTGCCCTCGTGCCTTGAACCTTGCACGCTTTCAGTGGATACAGCTGGAGAACTGAAAGGCAGCTCCATTGGGTGCCACTCGGGAGCCATGACCAATATGACCAATATATATTGCCCTGCTAATAACAGGGTTAGTAATATATCTGTGGGAATATCCAACAGGCTTTTATGTACTTCTAAATTAATAGTAATAATAATCGCTTTGTTTAAAAAATAACAATATTTTGGAGATGATTTCATTTTCAAATAACATAAAATGAGCGAGAAATGGGCCATTCTTCAACATGGCGTGAGACATTGTTTCTAATTTGTAAATAAAGCCAAATAAAGCCAAAAAAAAAAAAAAAAAAAAAAATTATTTATTTCTGTTTTTAGAGGGAGAAAAACCTACAATCATCTCATGGGTCTCCCAGTTGAGGCCGGAATGGGTATTGAACCAGCATCTATAGCAACACAGCTTGCGCTGTTATGCAGTGTTTTTAGACTGTTGTTCTGTACCACATAACCGGTCGGGAGTGGCCTACAGTGCTACAGTAGGAGCAAAATAATCCTAACAAAATAAAATAATAAAAAGCTTAGTGTAACAACAGTTGTTACTGTTACGGCTGAAGTCGTGCACAATTATCAGTTTCTATTGAGAATTATGTCGCCCATTCATTGTCAGTTAGACAGACAGTAGAATATTAAAGCATAATCAGTGCTCTAACTCCCCCTTGCGCTGATATGGAGCAATGAAGTGGTGATGCAGGGTACCGTGCTAAACCACAAATTACCTCTAAGTCCCGCGGCGTAAGCTCGCAACTTTTAAAGGAGGAACCACTGTATGTTCTGAGTACCATCACATCACAAACCAGTAACTCCGAGATTCGTTTTATTCCTTGTTGGACCAACACACAGAATGCTTGCTAGCCCTATCCAGAGAGAAGCAGGGAAAAACTGGAAGAAATGGACAGAAGATAGCTGCCATTCTGAATTTGTACAGCCAGGTATATAATTTAACCTGTTAGGGGGGCAGCCCGTCACCGGTACACTTATGACAACATCCAGCTCAGGTGCAGGGCGCGAAATTCAAAATTTATTTTTTAAAAATATTTAACTTTCACACATTAACAAGTCCAATACAGCATTTGAAAGATAAACATCTTGTCAATCCAGCCAACATGTCCGATTTTTTAAATGTTTTACAGAGAAAACACCACATATATTTATGTTAGCTCACCACCAAATAAAAAAGAGGACAGATATTTTTCACAGCACAAGTAGGATTCAAGTAGCATGCACAAGCCAACCTAACTAACCTAGAACCAACCTAAACAACCTAGAAAAAACTACCTCAGATGACAGTCCTATAACATGTTACACAATAAATCTATGTTTTGTTCAAAAAATGTGCATATTTTAGCTATAAATCAGTTTTACATTACTGCTCCCATCATAGCTACAGTCTGAAATCGCACGGGAGTAGCCAGAGAAAATACAGACACCAACGTCAACTACTAATTACACCTCATAAAACATTTCAGAAAAATATATGGTGGATAGCTAATGAAAGACAAAGATCGTGTGAATAGATTTTTGAAGTGTTTTACAGCGAAAACACAATATATCGTTATATTAGCTTACTACATTAGCTAGCATACGGCAGCATTGATTCTAGACAAATGGTAGCATAGCACAGTTCGACAGATATATGAAAAAGCATCCCAAATTGGGTCCTTATCTTTGTTGATATTCCATCAGAATGTTGTAAAGGGGTCCATTGTCCAGTACAGTCTTTGTTTGGGTTCCAGAACGAACTATTTCCCTCTTGTATTAGCAAGCACACTGGCTGTGCGGCGCTAACCTCTCTTTCTTCAAACAATTCCTGCGTCGCATCACGTCTAAAGTCCAGAATAAATTTCAATAATATAATTAAACTATATTGAAAAAACATACTTTAGGATGATTTTGTGACATGTATCAAATAATATCGTAGCCAGAGCTCATATTCACCTTTAACGAGCGTTTTCCAGGAGCCGAGTCCATATTCTACTTCGTGACCAGGAAAAAAAATTAAGTGTGCAGGTCTCACTCCAAGATGTTGTGTTCAGTCCCTGGACGAGATATTCAACTGCTTTCTTCTCTCACTTCCGCATTACACCCAGAGGAAGGCGTATGACGTGTTTCTACAGTCCTAAGTGACATGACCTTTTATAGACAAATCTCAATTCCGGATAGGAAATGGGCTGTAAAAATTGTTCTGTTCCACTTAGAGAAATAATTCAAACGTTTTTAGAAACTAGAGACTGTTTTCCATGCAATAGTAGTAAATATATGCATATTGTAAGAGCAAAAATTGATTAAGAGGCCGTTTGAAAATGTGCACATATATTCCAGTTTTTCAATATTCACCCTGCAGCCATAAGAAGTTTTTAAATTAAATCAGTAAGAAAAATGTAAAAGCAAATTAATTTATTGAAATGTTACATTTTAAGATCAGTGATACCCTTACACAAATAGTATATAGTTCATGTTTGTAATGTTTCTCTGTAGCAACCACGTGATGTGAAAACCGATCAAACTGTTGTCCTCAGTTGTCTTCCTGCAATACTCCAAGAGGATGGCTCTAGAGTGTTCATAGCATGCACGCTGGGTTGTGTTTGTGTTAGAGGTTGTCACATCACGTGATCAAACATTCTATGACCCAAAATAAAGAATGGGAGAAACTACTTGTGTGTCTTCATAAGAGTTTATTGTGACGTGATAATTATATTTTCATGTCCTTTCTCAGGAGGGAACATCCCAAGACCCTGCAGCCATCAGGAGACCAGCAGCAATCATCTCAGTCATGATGATGGAGATGGAGCTGCTGCACCATTCCATCCAGGAAGAGTCTACGTGGTCCTTGAGGAGAAGGTGGTTATGAAGGATTTCCGTTGCTGGCCTGATGCACTTGTATGTTTGAACGGGCTAATGTACTATCTCCAACATGGATACCCGAATTGCATGAAGATCACGTTTGGGTTTATACAAAAAGCGTTGTTAAACTTTAATGGAGAGAGAATGAAGACAAAGGTCCTTGCTTTGAAAAACCGCAAAATACCAAAATAATTTATGGCACTAAACAATTGTAAATAGAAATGATATCCTATAAGGAAAATACATAGGGATAGGGACAGGGATAAAAATAAATAAAAAAACAACTGAAGACAACAAAATGTTTGGTATGCAAATGCCAACTAAAATGTCTGCCTGCATTTGATTTGATCTGTCAAACCGGTCACAAAATTTAGAAAGTCATGCAATACTATTGGCCTTTAATCTTAACATGTAGGGAGATACAAGAGTAACTTGACTTCAGTTAGTGTAGAGCTTAATTGAAAGTGTTACTGTTTGAGAAACTGAACATTGGCATTGTGAAGTTCCCTTACTAATCAGCGATTAAGTTGTTGGCCTAAATCCTTGTATATAGGAAGCTTTAGAGGCATTGGTCACAAATCTCACATTGATGACGTCATCAAACGAAAAATGGTTGAGGTCCCAGAAGATGAAAATGGATAGGGAATCTTCATGGAGTTGTAATGAGAAGTATTTTGCATGCCTGTGTAGTGTTGTGGACTGGTACATATACAGTTGAAGTCAGAAGTTTACATACACTTAGATTGGAGTCATTAAAACTCGTTTTTCAACCACTCCACCAATTTCTTGTTAACAAACTATAGTTTTGGCAAGTCAGTTAGGACATCTACTTTGTGCATGACACAAGTCATTTTTTCAACAATTGTTTACAGACAGTTTATTTCACTTATCACTTACACTTTATCACAATTCCAGTGCGACAGAAGTTTACATACACTAAGTTGATTGTGCCTTTAATAAACAGCTTGGGAAATTAAATTAAAAAAATGATGTCATGGCTTTAGAAGCTTCTGATAGGCTAATTAGGCTGATTGACATAATTTGAGTCAATTGGAGGTGTACCTGTGGATGTATTTCAAGGCTTATCTTCAAACTCAGTGCCTCTTTCCTTGACATCATGGGAAAATCAAAAGAAATCAGCCAAGACCTCAGAAAAAAATTGTAAACCTCCACAAGTCTGGTTCATCCTTGGGAGCAATTTCCAAACGCCTGAAGGTACCACGTTCATCTGTACAAACATTAAGTATAAACACCATGGGACCACGCAGCCGCCATACCGCTCAGGAAGGAGACGCGTTCTGTCTCCTAGAGATGAACGTACTCTGGTGCAAAAAGTGCAAATCAATCCCAGAACAACAGGACCTTGTGAAGATGCTGCAGGAAACAGGTACAAAAGTATGGATAGCCACAGTAAAACGAGTCCTATAACGACATAACCTGAAAGGCCGCTCAACAAGGAAGAAGCCACTGCTCCAAAACCGCCATAAAAAAGCCAGACTACGGTTTGCAACTGTACTGAAAAAGCGTGTGCGAGCAAGGAGGCTTACAAGCCTGTCTCAGTTACGCCATTTCTGTCAGGAGGAATGGGCCTAAATTCACCAAACTTATTGTGGGAAGCTTGTGGAAAGCTACCCGAAACGTTTGACTTAAGTTAAACAATTTAAAGGCAATGCTACCAAATACTCATTGAGTGTATATTAACTTCTGACCCAGTGGGAATGTGATGAAAGAAATAAAAGCTGAAATAAATAATTTTCTCTACTATTATTCTGACATTTCACAAACTTAAAATAAAGTGGCGATCCTGACTGGCGATCCTAAGACAGGGAAGAACGGTTAAAAGGTTAAGTTTGTTTATGGGGAATGTTGCAATGTTACACAGTATTGAATTGACTGAAAGTTGGGGTTTTGTTATCTGAGCCTTTTAAAAGTTATGTTCAAATGAGTCATGCTGCACAGAATTGCCATTCATCTATTGATGGAGGCTAAAATAGATGAATCATGTTTTGTGGTTTCATGTAATTAGAGATGTGTGGTTCTGAAGATGCAGTGTTTTAAATCAAATATAATTTTATTTTTTAAGAAAAAACTGTTGTAAAGCTAAGTTGCTTTAGAGTGGACTGAAATAAAGAACTTGGATATTAACTTATTCTTAATAGGGGGCGCTGTTTTCACTTTGGGAAAAAATCGTGCCCAAATTAAACGGCCTCGTACTCTGTTCTAGATCATACAATATGCATATTATTATTACTATTGGATATAAAACACTCTGAAGTTTCTAAAACTGTTTGAATTATATCTTTGAGTAAAACAGAACTCATTTGGCAGCAAACTTCCAAACAGGAAGTGAAAATTCTGAAAATGGGGCTCTGTGTCAGGGCCTGCCTATCAACTGGCTTATATTTATGGATCTGTATGCACTTCATACGCCTTCCACTAGATGTCAACAGGCAGTAGAATGTTGAATGGGGTGTCTAGCTTGATCTGAGACCGAATGAGAGCTTTTGGAGTGACAGGTCCGCTCTTTTGTCAGTATTGAACTGCGCACCAGGGAACCTAACATTGTCTTCTGAAATGCGTTACGTATACACGACGAAATGCTCTGGCTCTGATTTGATTGGATACATATGAGAAAAACATCCTAAAGTAGGATTTTCAACCGAGTTTGACCAGTTTATTCGACGTTTATTGGGAATTTTGGAATTTTTCGTTCAGTGCGCAAAGATTTCTTGGACGATTTATTCTGGAACTAGGACTCCTTGCACAACATTCTGATGGAAGATCATGAAAAGTAAGAGAATATTTATGATGTTATTTCGTATTTTTGTGGAATATGTTGGCTCCAACAAGGCGGAGAAGAGGTGAGCGCTGTCACACAATATTGCATGCTATATGTTGTACTAAAGGTTTTTTTATCTAACACAGTGGTTGCATTAAGAACCAGTGTATCTATCATTTGCTCCACAACATGTATTTTTTAGTAAAGTTTATGATGAGTTCTTTGGTTAGATTACGTGACTGTCCAAAATATCTCCGGACAATTTGGTGCATTATGGCTACTTATTCACAATGTAAAACCAGAATTTGTACCTCTAAATATGCACATTTTCAAACAAAGCATAAATGTATTGTATAACATGATATTATAAGACTGTCATCTGATGAAGTTGTCCAAAGGTTAGTGATTCATTTTATCTCTATTTCTGTGTTTGTGAAAGCTATGTTGGCGGTGAATAAATGGCGTTGTGTGTTTGGCTATTGTGGTGAGCTAATATAAATATATATTGTGTTTTTGCTGTAAAACACTTAAAAAAAAATATTGTCGGAAATATTGTCTGGATTCACAAGATGTTTATCTTTCATTTGCTGTACAACATGTATTTTTCATAAATGTTTTATGATGAGTATATGTATTTCACATTGCTCTCTGTAATTATTCTGGCTGTTTTGGTGCTATTTGTGATGGTGGCTGCAATGTAAAACTACGATTTATACCTCAAATATGCACATTTTCGAACAAAACATAAATGTATTGTGTAACATGATGTTATAAGACTGTCATCTGATGAAGTTGTTCAAGGTTAGAGATTAATTTTATCTCTATTTGTGGGTTTTGTGAAAGCTACCTTTGCGGTGGAAA
This sequence comes from Salvelinus fontinalis, assembly GCF_029448725.1. Classification (NCBI taxonomy): domain Eukaryota; kingdom Metazoa; phylum Chordata; class Actinopteri; order Salmoniformes; family Salmonidae; genus Salvelinus; species Salvelinus fontinalis. The sequence goes on along the minus strand of NC_074700.1, from coordinate 845,238 downwards.
CACGGTGAAAACATGGCGTTGTGTGTTTGTCTATTGTGGTGAGCTAATATAAATATATATTGTGTTTTCGCTGTAAAACATTTTAAAAATCGGAAATGATGGCTGGATTCACAAGATGTTTATCTTTCATTTGCTGTATTGGACTTGTGATTTCATGAAATTATATTATATGATATCCCTTTCGCGTTAGGCTAGGCTATGCTAGTCAGCTTTTTTGATGAGGAGGATCCCGGATCCAGGAGGGTGACACGTTAGAGGATAAGAGTAGTTTTGACTTAAAATTTTGCAGTGCGGCTGGTTTCCACAAATTATTTGAGTTACGTAACAAAAATGTCAAGTTACACAGGACTAAAATGTGCTACTGTCACGATCGTGTGGCGGATTGATGGACCAAAACGCAGCATTTGGAAAGTAAGCCATCTTCTTTTATTTTAAAAGATGACGAAAAATAAACACGAAACACTTAATACAAACTAACAAAACAACAAACGATCGTGAAGCTAATAAACGTCGTGCACATACAACAGGCTACAAACGTTCTGACATAGACAATTACTCACAACCAATGAGAGCCTATGGCTACCCTAAATAAGGCTCCCAATCAGAGACAACCGAAATCAGCTGTCTCTAATTGGGAACTCATTCAGGTAACCATAGACTCTCCTAGACAACTAAACATACATAGACAACACTAGACACATGTACTCCACACAAACCCATATACTATACCCAACAACCCCTTTACCATAAAAACACCCAAAACCAACAAAACACAAACATTCCCCATGTCACACCCTGACCTAACTAAAATAATAAAGAAAACAAAAGAATACTAAGGCCAGGGCGTGACATAACCCCCCCCCTTAAGGTGCGAACTCCGGGCGCACCATTACACAGTCTAGGGGAGGGTCTGGGTGGGCTTCCATCCACGGTGGCGGCTCCGGCTCTGGTTGTGGTCCCCACGTCACCACAGTCCCTAACCACCTCCTAGGCTTCCTCCAAATGACCCCCCTCCACATTAACCCCATTGCATTAAGGGGCAGCTCCGGACTGAGGAATGGCAGCTCCGGACTAAGGGCCAGTACCAGGGTAAGGGGCAGTACCAGGGTCAGGGGCAGTACCAGGGTCAGGGGCAGTACCAGGGTAAGGGGCAGCACCAGGGTAAGGGGCAGCTCCAGGGTAAGGGGCAGCACCAGGATAAGGGGCAGCACCAGGATAAGGGGCAGCTCCGGACTGAGGAATGGCAGCTCCGGACTGAGGAATGGCAGCTCCGGACTGAGGGACTGCAGCTCCGGACTGAGGGACGGCCCATGGCTGGCTGACAGATCTGGCTGCTCATGGCTGGCTGACGGATCTGGCTGCTCATGGCTGGCTGACGGATCTGGCTGCTCATGGCTGGCTGACGGATCTGGCTGCTCATGGCTGGCTGACGGATCTGGCTGCTCATGGCTAGCTGACGGATCTGGCTGCTCATGGCTAGCTGACGGATCTGGCTGCTCATGGCTAGCTGACGGATCTGGCTGCTCATGGCTGGCTGACGGATCTGGCTGCTCATGGCTGGCTGACGGATCTGGCTGCTCATGGCTACCTGACGGATCTGGCTGCTCATGGCTGGCTGACGGATCTGGCTGCTCATGGCTGGCTGACGGATCTGGCTGCTCATGGCTAGCTGACGGATCTGGCTGCTCATGGCTAGCTGACGGATCTGGCTGCTCATGGCTAGCTGACGGATCTGGCTGCTCATGGCTGGCTGACTGATCTGGCAGATCCTGTCTGATTGGCGGCTCTGGCAGATCCTGTCTGGTTGGCGGCTCTGGCAGATCCTGTCTGGTTGGCGGCTCTGGCAGATCCTGTCTGGTTGGCGGCTCTGGCGGATCCTGTCTGGTTGGCGGCTCTGGCGGATCCTGTCTGGTTGGCGGCTCTGGCGGATCCTGTCTGGCTGGCGGCTCTAGCGGCTCCTGTCTGGCTGGCGGCTCTAGCGGCTCCTGTCTGGCTGGCGGCTCTAGCGGCTCCTGTCTGGCGGACGGCTCAGTAGGCTCATGGCAGACGGGCGGCTTTGCAGGCTCATGGCAGACGGGCGGCTTTGCAGGCTCATGGCAGACGGGCGGCTTTGCAGGCTCATGGCAGACGGATGGCTCAGATGGCGCTGGGGAGACGGATGGCTCAGATGGCGCTGGGGAGACGGATGGCTCAGATGGCGCTGGGGAGACGGATGGCTCAGATGGCGCTTGGCAGACGGGCAGTTCAGGCATCGCTGTGCAGACGGCAGACTCCTGCCGGCTGAGGCGCACTGTAGGCCTGGTGCGTGGTGCCGGGACTGGTGGCACCGGGCTGGGGACACGCATCTCAGGGCTAGTGCGGGGAGAAGGAACAGGGCATACTGGACCCTGGAGACGCACATTAGGCCTAGTGCGTGGTGCCGGCACTGGTGGTATCGGGCTGGGAACACGCTTCTCAGGGCTAGTGCGGGGAGAAGGAACAGGGCATACTGGACCCTGGAGACGCACATTAGGCCTAGTGCGTGGTGCCGGAACTGGTGGTACCGGGCTAGGGACACGCATCTCAAGGCTAGTGCGGGGAGCAACAAAAGGGCACACTGGACTCTCAAGGCGTACTATAGGCCTTGTGCGTGGTACCGGTACTGGTGGTACCGGGCTGAGGACCCGCACATCAGGGCGAGTACGGGGAGAAGGAACAGTGCGTACAGGACTCTGGAGACACACAGAAGGCTTGGTGCGTGGTGTAGGCACTGGTGGTAATGTGCTGGAGACACGCACCACAGGGCTTGTAAGTGGAGGAACAGTAACAGGACGCACAGGACTCTGGAGACACACTGGAGGCTTTGTGCGTGCTGTAGGCACTGTCTTAACCTGTTGGGGATGGGGGCGCTGTTTAGACTACTTATGCTAATTTGGCTAATTTTTTAACCGGCTTCCCACAAAATCCTTGATCGTACAATATGCATATTATTATTATTATTGGATAGAAAACAGTCTATAGTTTCTATAGGAGTTGAAATTTTGTCTCTAAGTGGAACAGAGCCCATTCTACAGCAATTTCCCTGACATGGAGTCAGATTTGAGAAATGTTGGCCACTCTTCTGAAGTCATTTAAAAGGGCACTGTCGTTGCTATGACTATACGGACACTTCTTACGTCTTCCCCTGGATGCCTTTACGTGATGACGATTCCAACGGGGTCGATTGCTCGTTCACAGGCCCTACAAATGAAAAAACCCTGAAGCTAGTCATTCTTTGGGAGCTGCGTCATGAGCCTAGAGGACACCGGCGCGCACCTGTTCCAAGCGTTAGTTTAGCCTGTTATATTTCTCCGGTCATCTTTTCACTCGTTTTAGGAGTTAAAAACATCATAAGGTAGTTAATTTAAGGCGTTTTATAGCAATTTATATCCGTTTAGTGCGATTTTGGGACATTTATTTTTGCAACGATGTGAAAAGTTGGGCACGCTTTTCAGTTCATCCCGAACGCAGTTGACATTTCCACATGGCAAGAGGACAGCTTTCCACCAAAAGACGATTTCTCCCAAGAAAGGATCCTTTGCCCAAGATACTGATGGAAGAACAGCTCAAGGTAGGACATTTTTATTATGATAAATCGTGTTTCTGTCGAAACATTTTAGTGGCTTAGGACGCCATGTTTTTTGACGTAGCTTCGCTTGGCGCAAACTGTATTGAAAAGTAAGGATAAATTAAAAAATGTAATAACGCAATTGTATTAGGAATTAAATTGTCTATCAATCCCTGTCCACCCTATATTTTTTAGTCACGTTTATGAGTATTTATGTATAAGAGTAGATCACTGTCTAAGTGGCGCAAGGACATTTTCTGACCAGCTGAGCTACATTTCACATTGTCTAACCATGATTTTGGTGGCTAAATATAAACATTTTCGATCAAACTCTATATGGATTGTGTAATATGATGTTACAGGAGTGTCATCTGAAGAATTCTGAGAAGGTTAGTGAAAAAATTAATATATTTTTGGCGATGTTGACGTTATCGCCCACTTTGGCTAGAATCAATGCTGGGCTGCTATGTGCTATGTGCTATGCTAATATAACGATTTATTGTGTTTTCGCTGTAAGACACTTAGAAAATCTGAAATATTGTCTGTATTCACAGGATCTGTGTCTTTCGATTCGTGTATGCTGTGTATTTTTACGAAATGTTTGATGATTAGTAGTTAGGTAAACACGTTGCTCATTGTAATTATTCTTGTCCATTTGTGATGGTGGGTGCAATTGTAAACTATGCCATCTACCTGAAATATGCACTTTTTTCTAACAAAACCTATCCCATACCATAAATATGTTATCAGACTGTCATCTAATGAGTTTTTTTGTTGGTTAGGGGCTATAAATATCTTAGTTTAGCCGAATTGGTGATGGCTACTGGTGTTGGTGGACAAATAAAAGATGGTGGATTATGCTAATGTGTTTTTAGGTAATAGATGTACATCTTTACATATTGTGTCTTCCCTGTAAAACATTTTAAAAATCGGAAATGTTGACTGGATTCACAAGATCTGTGTCTTTCATTAGCTGTATTGGACTTTAATGTGTGAAAGTTAAATATTTTAAAAAAATATTTTTTTTGAATTTCGCGGCACTGGTTTTTCAGTGGGGGGGGGGGGGGGGGGGTGTGCCGCTAGCGCCACGCTGATCCTAGACAGGTTAACCAGACGGCTAGCACGCACCTCAGGACGAGTATGGAGAGCTGTTCCCGGTGACATTAACTCACCAACACGCTCATTCGGACGGATGCCGTGCCTCATGCACCAAACCAGTACATCCCTCATAACTCTCTCCTCCAATTTCTCCATTAATTCCTTTACTGTCTCTGCGTCGCTCACTTCCAAATCCGCCCTCACCGGCTCCTTACGGTAAGCAGGAGGAGTTGGCTCACGTCTCCCGACTGACCCAACTAAACTACCCGAGAGCCCTCCCCCAAGAAATTTTTGGGTTTGACGTACGGGGTTCCAGCCTTGTTTCCGTGCTGCCTCCTCATATCGCCGCCTCTCTGCTTTCGCTGCCTCCAGCTCAGCTTTGGGACGGCGATATTCTCCCGGCTGTGCCCATGGATCTTCTCCGTCCAATATTTCCTCCCAACTCCAATAATCCTGTGTAGCAGGCCACTGCTCCAATTCACGCTGCTTGATCCTTTGGTGGGTAATTCTGTCACGATCGTGTGGCGGATTGATGGAACAAAACGCAGCATTTGGAAAGTAAGCCATCTTCTTTTATTTTAAAAGATGACGAAAAATAAACACGAAACACTTAATACAAACTAACAAAACAACAAACGATCGTGAAGCTAATAAACGTCGTGCACATACAACAGGCTACAAACGTTCTGACATAGACAATTACTCACAACCAATGAGAGCCTATGGCTACCCTAAATAAGGCTCCCAATCAGAGACAACCGAAATCAGCTGTCTCTAATTGGGAACTCATTCAGGTAACCATAGACTCTCCTAGACAACTAAACATACATAGACAACACTAGACACATGTACTCCACACAAACCCATATACTATACCCAACAACCCCTTTACCATAAAAACACCCAAAACCAACAAAACACAAACATTCCCCATGTCACACCCTGACCTAACTAAAATAATAAAGAAAACAAAGAATACTAAGGCCAGGGCATGACAGCTACATTTTTTAATACTCTTTTATGTTTTATTTACTCAATAAAAGTTGAGCAAACTTGAACATGTTGAAGGTATTTGTTGAATGCACTCCAAAGAATAGAGTAACTAAAGTAATTAATTACAGTGATTCAACACAAATTACTTAAGGTATTAATCAAGTGATCTTAACATATACAATATAGAATATGACTTGGAATTGTAAGTAAGTTGTGCAAAAGTTACACAGTTTGGATACTTAAACAGTTTAATTAACACGATAGAACCCAGTTAAGTGACAAGTTGCCATGGCTTTAATGTTTTGAGTACAAACAGAACCTTACAACTAAAGTTATTGTAGGGAGTTAAAGCAAGTTAATGGACATATACTTCAACATGTTGCCCAGACTCCAAATATATAGTAGATTTAGCTCAAACTATTATGTTTAGGTAACTCTGAAATTACCATTGGTGGGCTAAAATTATTTAAGTGTGTGTTACACTACTAATATACTTCATTTAGCAGACTATGTTAAGTACAATGTATTTAAAAGATGTCTCTACTCACTAAAACTTTTTGTGTTTAATCAACTTTAAATTGTGGCCCATTTGGGACACTTTTAGTTTGAGTAAAGTCAGGTCTAACGTTGTAAGTAACTGTACTCTAGCCTGTCTAGGATCAGCGTGGCGCTAGCGGCACCCCCCCCCCCCCCACTGAAAAACCAGTGCCGCGAAATTCAAAAAAATTTTTTTTTTTAAATATTTAACTTTCACACATTAAAGTCCAATACAGCTAGGTAAAAAAGATGTACATCTATTACCTAAAAACACATTAGCATAATCCACCATCTTGTATTTGTCCACCAACACCAGTAGCCATCACCAATTCGACTAAACTAAGATATTTATAGCCCCTAACCAACAAAAAAACTCATCAGATGACAGTCTGATAACATATTTATGGTATGGGATAGGTTTTGTTAGAAAAAAGTGCATATTTCAGGTAGATGGCATAGGTTACAATTGCACCCACCGTCACAAATGGAATAGAAAAACTACTTAGAGCAACGTGTTTACCTACTTACTAATCATCAAACATTTCGTAAAAATACACAGCATACACAAATCGAAAGACACAGATCCTGTGAATACAGACAATATTTCAGATTTTCTAAGTGTCTTACAGCGAAAACACAATAAATCGTTATATTAGCTTAGCACATAGCAATTAGCAGCCCAGCATTGATTCTAGCCAAAGTGAGCGATAAAAGTCAACATCGCCAAAAGATATTAATTTTTTCACTAACCTTCTCAGAATTCTTCCGATGACACTCCTGTAACATCACATTACAACATGCATATACAGTTTGATCGAAAATGTTTATATTTAGCCACCAAAATCATGGTTAGACAATGTGAAATGTAGACAAGCTGGTAAAGAAAAAGTCCTTGCGCCACTTAGACAGTGATCTACTCTTATACATAAATACTCATAAACGTGACTAAAAAATATAGGGTGGACAGGGATTGATAGACAATTTAATTCTTAATACAATTGCGTTATTACATTTTTTAATTTATCCTTACTTTTCAATACAGTTTGCGCCAAGCGAAGCTACGTCAAAAAACATGGCGTCCTAAGCCACTAAAATGTTTCGACAGAAACACGATTTATCATAATAAAAATGTCCTACCTTGAGCTGTTCTTCCATCAGTATCTTGGGCAAAGGATCCTTTCTTGGGAGGAATCGTCTTTTGGTGGAAAGCTGTCCTCTTGCCATGTGAAAATGCCAACTGCGTTCGGGATGAACTGAAAGCGTGCCCACCTATTCACAACGTTAAAGAAATAAATGTCCCAAAATCGCACTAAACGGATATAAATTGCTATAAAACGCTTTAAATTAACTACCTTATGATGTTTTTAACTCCTATAACGAGTGAAAAGATGACCGGAGAAATATAACAGGCTAAACTAACGCTTGGAACAGGAGCGGGTCGGTGTCCAGCACGCGCGTTACGCAGCAAGGAAAGACTTGCTAGCTACAGGGTTTTTTGATTTATAGGGCCTGTGAACGCGCAATCGACCCCATTGGAATCGTCATCACGTAAAGGCATCCAGGGGAAGACGTAAGAAGTGTCCGTATAGTCATAGCAATATCAGTGCCGTTTTAACTGACTTCAGAACAGTGGCCAACATTTCTGAAATCTGAATCCATGTCAGGGAAATTGCTGTAGAATGGGCTCTGTTCCACTTAGAGACAAAATTTCAACTCCTATAGAAACTATAGACTGTTTTCTATCCAATAATAATAATAATATGCATATTGTACGATCAAGGATTTTGTGGGAAGCCGTTTCAAAAATTAGCCAAATTAGCATAAATAGTCTAAACAGCGCCCCCATCCCCAACAGGTTTAATATACTAGTGCAGCGGGTTTCCACAAAACGTTGAGTAATAATAACTAACAAGGGTTTACAGTGTACTGAACCAAAATGATGTAATTCCTCATTAATGTATAGTTTGATAACTGCTGAACACTGTACATTTCTATATTTTACCTCATAAATGTATTATTGACATCAATTTATGTTGGAAGATACAAACAAACCATATATGGATGTGGCTGTAAATACTACATAAATGTCCATCAGCCATTATTTTTTATTTATGTTTTATTTAACCTTTATTTAACTAGGCAAGTCAGTTAAGATCAAATTCTTATTTACAATGACGGCCTACACCAATTGTGCACCGCCCTATCGGACTCCCAATCACATCCTGTTGTGATACAGTACAGCCTGGATTTGAACAAAAGTGTCTGTAGTGACACCTCTTGCATTGAGACGCACTGCCTTAGATCACTGCGCCAATAGGACACAGTGTCAAGAGTCACTCTTTGTGCTACCATTTGGAGTTATATTGTAGTGTTCAATGTGCTGCTGAAATACCAGAGTTGTATATAACAACTTGGGTATTTCACTCATTATCTGATTTCTCGGATACACTGTAAACGGATGAATTTCAAGCAGAGAGACAGGCGATGCTGTATCAGTTGACAAGTCACGTAGAAAATGTGATATTTTAAATGTTGTATGGGGCGAAATGGCATACAACACTGTGGCACGTTTTTCCTGCTTTTACTGCTTTACAGCCTATCATCATCTGATGTATTGGTGACTATATTAAACATTCTCATGGAAAACTTTGATTTTGCATGAATGACTCAGGGGTGAAAGATGTGTGAAACCCCAATGAATGCACAATCAAGGTTCTGACCATAAGATAGTGGGCATTTACATGTGTCATCAGTTTAGAGTTTTGTACTTTGAGTTTTGAAAAAGTTTAGAAAAAAACGGTATAAGCTCTGGGACGGCCTGCCTTCCCAAAAGGCTGTTAATGATCCAACATGAATAAATATACATTTGTTTTCACCCTGAGTTTTTCAGAGGGAAAATCATGCACGTTTTATGTGTTTGTTTGATTGATGTGGGCCTTCGAATGAAGTCCAGTATTCACAACAACATGACTTCAAAGATCTACAGGTAACTGCCAAAATAATGGAAACACTTTAGTAAATGAGGGTTCTGGCGGCTCTGTTGTGGTGTGGGGTGATTTTTCCTGGCATAGTTTAGGTCCACCCAACCCCTTAGAGGGCAAGGTAAACGGCAGTAAACACACAGATCATCTGAGGGATCACGTTCAACCTATGGTGAATCATTTCTATCCTGATTGGAGTGGATGACAATGCCTCCATCCAAAGGGCACAAGTGGTCACTGAATGGTTTGATGAGCTTGAAAACAATGTAAACTATATCCCATGCCCGTCTCAGTCACCAGATCTCAACCCAATTGAACACTTATGGGAGATTCTGGAGCAGCGCACGAGACAACGTTTTTCACCAAAATCTACATAACACCAAATGATGGAATTTGTTGTGGTAGAATAGTGTTACGTCCTTCCAATAGAGTTCCAGACACTTGTAGAATCTATTCCAAGGTGCATTAAAGCTGTTCTGGCTGCTCGTGGTGGCCCAACCAGACTGATCACTAGAAACAGACTTCGATTTCGATTTTTGGTTTGAAAAGGTCCTGACAACTTCGATTAAGACACTTTATGTTGTCGTTTCCATTATTTTGTCAGTTACCCGTATATGACAAGGTAAAGTGTCTTAAGCCTCTAAAGGTAAGAGGTCAGGGATTGACGAAGAGGGGTTTAGGAAGCTTTAAGGGCCAGTAACGGCCACACAGAATGGCTCCTACTGGCCCTTAAAGATTCCTAAACCCCTCGTTGTCACTCCCTGACCTCTCCCACTTAGAGGCTGTGAATTTTAGCAGTAGTAAGATATAGATAACGTGAGAGACCAACAAGCTCTCACAGTCTGACTGTAGAATTAGTTTTGAAGTTGCTCCAAACGTCAAATTTCAAAGTGCTTTTGTGACTCCTGCTTCTCTGTATCATTCCATTTCTCCAAACATCAAATTTCGGAGTTAAGGGTTAAGTTTAGAAACTCATTCCATATGGTTAAGGTAAGGGTTAAGGTTTGGAATAGGGTTAAATCCCAAAACAACATTCCAATGTCCACGACTGGGATCGACTACGCAACCTTTTGATCCAGTGTCATAGGATTACCCTTAGTGGCCTGTTTTCAAAGCTTTTCCTGATGTCCTCAGGACATGGATAGGCGTCCAATTTCAATGGCAATCTTGAACGACCTGGCTGAGAGAGAAAGAGACATAGATGCTTTTCTCCTTCACCATAAAGCAAATCAATATTTATTTTTTTAACGTCATTTAGCAGACGCTCTTATCCAGAGCGACTTAAAAATTGGAAAGTTCATACATATTCATCCGGTATATACACAATATCGGTATTGTTGTTATTAATCCCTTGGCAAACAGCAAAGCTCCAACAACATCCGAAGAGTCGAACAGGCATTTTTCACGGCTCTGCGTCTCAATGCTGTGTGTGTGTGTGTGTTTGTGTGTGAATGTGTGTGTGTGTGCATACATCCCCTCCCTCTTCCGCCCCCGCTCCCAAGATTAGCCGGCCCACTTATGACTTTTAATGTCATCCTGACTTTTAATGTCATCCTACTGCCTCTGTTTCTCATTTTTACAACTCCTATTATTATTACAAAGTATCATATGGATTGCAACAGTTAATTTCTTAATAACTGAAGGGTCCAAAGAAATCACTCTGGAAAGTCAAGCTCTGACATTTGTTTTATTTCCCCATTGTATTTCTTGGTTAATGTCAGATGAGATGTGGAAGATGAACTTTGATGAATGTTGATGGTTGATGCTTTTCAGGGCAGAGCTCATCAATTATACAACTGCTATCTTTGTGCCTGTTATTGAAATGGGTTGGAATTCAGCTGAGCATATGCGCCAGACGCCAGGCTTACCTATGTCTCACATTATTACGAAGTCAATAAAGAATTGGGACAAGAGTGAAACTTATTTTGGAACAGTAAGAACTATGCTGAAGGAGGTTAAGAAATGTCTCTCTCGTCCTCTTTGATCTATCCAGTGAAAGGGATTATCTTCCTCTTCTTTTCTGAAGTGATTTATTCATTTTCTCCTCCTTGAGAGGATGAGAGGAAACCTCCTTGACAGAAGAGGATGAGAACAGGAAAAAAAATATTTGTATCAACCTAAATATTTGACATGCTTCATAAGTGCGACAAAAACTGGGGAAACTAGCTTAGCTTCTGGCCTGAAAAGCCTCCTCCAGAATGTCGCGTGGAAATCTTTCTCAAGTGTGAAAGAAGAAGATAGCGATTTCACAAAGGAAGCTCAGACATTTTTTAGATGTTTTTTTTATTCTGTGCCATAATTTCTTTTTTTTAAACAATCCACTTGTCCAACAGCCTCTTCATTTGAGCCAGATTAGGAAGCTGTCGATTTGAGAAAAAACTAGGCAGTGCTGAAAGGCAAATGCAATAAAGAACTGTTTTGCGAGCTAGAGTTTGTTTAAGGTTAATTGAAACTTGAAATGCATGGCAACTGATTATTGCTCATTTTTGTTGCCTCATTAAATTATGAACCTCAAATGAATCATCAACAACATCGACACCTTATACTGTAGCTGTAAAGCAAAAATGGCTAAATGACAGCGCGTATATGACTCTGGCATCAGTTATGCAAACAATGTGAATTTAACAAAAACGCAGGGGACTTGTACAATGATATTTGTCCTAACAGTCGAATCCAGAGACTCATGTTAGTTATATTTTCCATAGAGAATGCTAACATAGCTTAGCACTGATACACACTAAACAAGCTGCCCATTGTCCATCACCGGACCAATGCGGACCACTGACTCTCTATCAGCACATAACATTAATGTTACCCAACCAAATGTCCCATCCCATAGAAAAATGTATTTAACTTCAGTTTGTAATTGCAAACTGATTAATCCGTATGGACATATGCATGCAAGCTACTGTGCAATTAGCATAATATGATCTATTGTGCAATTAGCATAATATGATTACCATTATCATGACGTGGCCCTTTCTGGGTATAGATCGTGGCATCCCCCTCTCTCTCTCTCTCTCTTACACCCAGGTTCTGTTATCTCAGGTCGTAAATTACTGTAGGAGACTCTCTCCCCCTGGCCATGCAGAAAGAGAGACACAGAGAGAACAAAGGATTTCCCATGGTGAACTCCTAAATCCCCAAAATGGGAATTTGAAACAAAATGTCCACTTGTGGCAATGGTCCGTGGACACTTACGGGATGGGTATGACGAGTATGTTTCATTTGGTGAACTCAGAGAGGACAGGAAGCACACATAACTATATCTCTGAATGTGTACATTTCTCAATTATGGGGTTTGCATCTAATTATTGTATAAAATGAATGAATAAAGATTAAACTATTTGTGAAATGATGTAATATGATGTTAAACCTTTAATGTGAGAGAATTGTATTCCCTTTAAAGTTTAACTAAGTCATTGGCCCGCCCACACAGACATGATCTGGCGTCATAGAACCGCCTTTTCTATTGTTAAGAATAAAAACACCTCCTGAGGAAATCCTCTTCAGACCACAAAAACCTCAGTGTAAGGTAAGGTTGCAATGGTTGTTGAATTCCTAACCATACCACATGCAGCATTAGCTACACGGCGGGAAATGGTTCAACTCTGAGACTATCGGTCCCTACAGAATAAGAGCAAATCTTAGATACTAATTACTAGTCTGCAGCTAGAAATTATGTAAACCTGGGATTGCGAATACCGACAAAACTTTTATTCTATGAGAACATTTCTGAATGGTACTCTGAAGTATCCATTCTAACCACAAAAGACTGATCAGGGAACCAAAGAGAGACATCGACTTGGATGAACTCTCCAACAGACGGACTGACGATTTCAACAGAGACCACGACGACACACTGGGCGTAAATATATATTGATTGCAATTATTGTGAGCGTTCATGTGCAAAGGATTAGCATTTCAATTAATATAATTTTCAACTGTGTAGCGATCCCTTTTGTCTTTCGCGCATGTTCTCAGTCCACACCCACTTCCCTTTGTCCACCAAGCCGCTATATCGGCTTAGACCACTAGGGGACCTTCCCTATCCTTGTAACCATATCTACTGTTGTTAGTTTATGCTTTTCTGTGATAATTAAGTTAGTTAGTAAATAAATGATTAATTAAGACAATTGGTGTATGGACGATTCATAGTAAATGCTGGGTTTGTGCAGATAACCAATAATTTATTACGTTTGGAATGAGACTAACGTGAGGTAAAGAATAATTAATTAATTAGAAGACTAATTGATCAGATATTAAAATATCTGAAGAGTTATATTAGGAAAATGATAACTTTGTAATCTGAAGATTTTCCTTGGTGGCCCGACTTCCTAGTTAATTACCTTTATATGATTAGTTTAATCACGTAATAATAATTACAGAGAATTGATTTGATAAAATAACAGTCTTCACTTTAAATGATGCCAAAGACACGACACCATTCATCAGTATTGTTTTCTGAATCCTGTCCTGCACTTTCCCCAGTACCTAATCTTTTGGGCCAACACACAACTCAGAAACATGTAAACCTATGGTTTAGTGACAACAGTTCACAATCATAATATGCACAATGATTTCTGTTAAGTGAAAAAGACAGCCAGCACTTGAACGTCTTTTTCAATTCAAATAATTGCTGGGCTACAGTAGCCAAATACCTACTTACAGAACGTTGTAAGAGTTTTGAACCCAGGGGCTTCCAGGCAAAAACAAAGAATAAAGTCTGAATGAATCACTGGCTTCTTGTTTTTGTGATGAGTAATTTTCACCCAGAGGAACTGCATGAAACAATTATGAGGATGAAACCATCTAGATTGGCACGTCAGGGGTCGTACCCTGTTGTGCTCTAATTGCAGTGCTATCCTCACTTCTTGGGACTGCATGGAATTCACTGGCTTTATATGCATCCCAAATGGTACCCTATTGCCTTTATAGTGCAATACTTTTGACCAGGGCCCGTATGCGATTTTGTCTGAGTCAGGGCACGTAAGGACTTTGTGAGGTCGTTTCTTAAATAATTCAGTGTTAGGCTTGCCTGTCTTGTGTCTTCTTGAAAAGAGACAAAGAGGAGTTTGAGTGAGAGGACTTAACCTTTTGGAACAGGTAGGGCCCAGATGAAGGGAAGGTCACCTCTTCAGGACTGAGTCTTTAATACTAAGAGAAACTCTGTGAAGGTGCTGGTTTACGAATGGATTCAATTACAGCCAAACTCCACAGCAAAAGTCAATGGTCTTGTAATGTGATTGTTACTAAAAAATGTATAACAATTATTCGCCATGTTTTTTATTTTTAAGACGGTGGACTTATTAACGGATAGTAGCTATGATGTATTGAAAGATTTTAATTAATAATGATATTATTATGACTGTCAAATGAGTGCGGAATCAACCTTATTAGACATCAATGCAGCTTGTTAAATTATAATCATAGATGTATGATAATATGTGTGGTTAATCACTCAAACAGTTAGCCATGCTCATGCTATTGCCATATCTCAAAGCAGCACAATAAGTTAAAGCTGTGAGTCTCTCTCTCTCTCTCCTCACTAACACCCACCTCTTACTCTGGGAGGAACAGATTTCCCATTAAAACATATTTACTTTTCCCTCTCTCTCCCCCCCTCTCTCTCCGTTCAACATCTGACAAGAGGGAATCTGTCAAAATGGCCGCCGTTGCGTCCCGAGGGAGCCATTAGGCCGTCTTTTTCAAAGTGGAAATGATTAAAGGATGCCATGCAGGACACATTAAAAGAAGGAGAGGAGAAAGAGAAAATGAGCACACGGGATGAAAATCTTTCCTTCATGTTCCGTTCCCCAGCGAACAGTCTGTTTGATTTAGCCTGCATCTCTCTGTCTCATTACTAAGATGGATGCTTTATCTTCTCTACTCTTCCATCTCTTCTTCTCTTTGAGCTTCTATTGTCAACAGTCTGCAGATAAATTCATTCATGTTTTCATCAATACGTTTTGGAAGTGTAACATTTTATAATAAGGTTCCATTTATAAAGGGTTTGGAATTACGGTAACAGTAATTTAATCATTTGTAAATTAATTATAAACCATTAATAAATGGGTTATAACAAATTGTTCAAAATAGTGTGAAAGCCAAATAGTGCTTGCCAAATAGTGAGCCACTATTTACCTTCAGCTATTAACCATTTATAAATTTGCCTACAAATGTGCACAATATTGAACCCTTCTGTATCATCATGCAACCTTATTTTCAATGGTTGCACAGTTGAACAATAGTTATTTTGTCACTTTTGGGTGTGATCCGTTTTTTCTCTGTCCCAGGAACAGAAAATGTTAGTTTTCAGACCAATGGTCAACAACCAGGAAGTGTCTTGCCCTATGTTTGAAACCCAGATGATGCATTGGTACACTTATTTATTCCAGGAAAGAAGATCTCAAGCCATATTTTTGGTGTAGTCTGCTGGTTTCTGAGAAATTCCCCTGACTTTGTGAGATCTGCCCATCTGTGAAACGGGCTTGAAATAAAGACGACCTGGAACTTGCCCAGATTTTTGTTTTGACACTGACATCATGTGACAGTGCATCTTGAAGAATCAGGGCTGCGGTCCAAACGCATCATTTTTATCTCAGCCCTCGCGCTAGCCACTTTCCCTCGGAGGAAACCCTGTCGAAACAGGATGCAGTTTGATTGCCATCATAAGTGGCAGTCCAATCACTGCCTTCGATTTAGCTCGAGGGAATGAGTGAACTATTTTGATCACTTGCAGGATTGATGTGACCCACAATTCAATGCAAACTGCAGTCACGTATGGAACTTCAGTGGCCACTGCATTTTCGGCATGTGAGACAAAATGAATACGCCAGCTTGCAAAATAAAATATATATAGCAGATGACATTGATTTTAATGGTGAAAAATGGGAATATGACACTCAAAGTGGCTCAGACTCATAGTGAGGAGCCTATAAAATATACCTAGATAGCTTCATAAACTATTTTATTGGAAAAAAAGTTATTGGAATAAATTACCAAACTATAAAACTAGCCAACCAGCTATGGGTAACTTTAGCTTAGCTAGCTGCATTAGCTTCTTTATCTTGCTAGCTACATCAATAGCTTTAGGGTGGTTGATTTTAGGCTGAACTTCAAGATTTCCACCAAGAATGTTGCCTCTCCGATCATCAGTCTCCCTTACTTGAGCAAGGAACATTTAACCTGTCTCGCCCAGGCGTTCCGCTAGCGGAACTCCTCCCACATTCCACTGAAAAGGCAGAGCGCGAAATTCAAAAAATATTTTTTAGAAATATTTAACTTTCACACATTAACAAGTCCAATACAGCAAATGAAAGATACACATCTTGTGAATCCAGTCAACATGTCCGATTTTTTACATGTTTTACAGCGAAAACAGCACGTATATTTATGTTAGCTCACCACCAAATACAAAGAAGGACAGACATTTTTCACAGCACAGGTAGCATGCACAAAGCCAACCTAACTAAACAAGAACCAACCAAACTAACCAAGAAACAACTTCATCAGATGACAGTCATATAACATGTTACACAATAAATCTATGTTTTGTTCGAAAAATGTGCATATTTGAGGTATAAATCAGTTTTACATTGCAGCTACCATCACAGCTACCGTCAAAAATAGCACCGAAGCAGCCAGAGCAATTATAGAGACCAACGTGGAATAACTAAATACTCATCATAAAACATTTCTTTAAAATACACAGCGCACAGCAAATGAAAGACACAGATCTTGTGAATCCAGACAATATTTCAGATGTTCTAAGTGTTTTACAGCGAAAACACAATATAGCGTTATATTAGCATACCACAATAGCAAACATCACAACCGCATTGATTCATGCCAAACATAGTGATTACGTATAAACCACCAAAAGATAATAATTTCACTAACCTTCTCAGAATTCTTCAGATGACAGTCCTATAACATCATATTACACAATGCATATAGAGTTTGTTCGAAAATGTGCATATTTAGCGGCACAAATCGTGGTTATACAATGAGAAAAGTAGCCAAGCTGCCCAGAAAATGGCAGGAGAAATCTTTGAAGAGGCACCTATTCTAATCAGTAACTATTCCAAAACTTGACTAAAAAATACAGGTTGGACAGCAATTGAAAGACAAATTAGTTCATAACCCTCCCGTTGTCTCGGCGGGTCAGAGCGACCCCGGGCAGTTCCGAGTTGATTGCCCGTGTCTGTGTGTGGGTCGGAGTGACCCCGGCAGCGTTAGCAAGGTGTATGTTGTAACCCTCCTGCCCCTGTGTGGGCGGGGTCATAGTGACGTCAGAGGGGTCAGAGTGACCCCGGCGGCGTTAGCAAGGTGTATGTTGTAACCCTCCTGCCCCTGCCCCTGTGTGGGCGGGGTCATAGTGATGTCAGAGGGGTCAGAGTGACCCTCGGCAGCGTTACCAGTCGCTTCCCCCGTGTCTGTGTGGGTCAGAGAGACCCCGGCAGGCCGGGGTCACAGTGACCCAACACCACCACCTGCTGGATACTAGTAAAAGGTCCTGCCCCAAAATTGACATTCTCAACATTCCGGGCAAGGGCCTGTGTCGAATACGGCGTGTCTGCCCTCCAACGGGCCCTTGGGCCCCGTGTGAGTTTGGATATCGAATCTAAAAACGCCCCCCTACAAACTACTTTCCCTTGGTTGTGGAAATTGTGCCTTTCGGGTATGGCTGTTGTTAGACAACCTTCCCCTTGCCTCGGCGGGACAGAGTGACCACCGGCCAGCGTTACGAGTCGATTCCCAGTGTCTGTGTGGGTTAGAGAGACCCCGGCAGCGTGTAGCAAGGTGTATGTTGTAACCCTCCTACCCCTGTCTGGGCCGGGTCACAGTGACCCGAGCCCTGTTGTAAGCCCTGCGTTATGAGTTGTTCCCCTCTGTTCCGGGGGCCTGGGGTCAGAGAGACCCCGGCGGCGTTAGCAAGGTGTATGTTGTAAACCCTCCCCTCCTACCCCTGTCTGAGCCGGGTCGGAGTGACCCGGGGCCTGTGTTAGGAGTTGTTCCCCTCTGTCTGGGCCGGGTCGGAGTGACCCCGGCAGGGACCAGTTGTCCCCACCAACTCTGTGCACGACCTCGGTGCTATCACGCGGTTAGTCCTGCCGAGCGTCCCGGATGGGACCGAAGGGGCCAAGGGGCCGAAGGGGCGAAGGGGCGAAGGGCCGAAGGGCCGAAGGAGCAGGCAGGGCCGACCACGCGCCTCGTCCATTCGCGTGCCTCGTCCCATTCACGTGGCCACCGTAAGCAGGGCGTAGAGAGGCTACTAATATTGTCAGGAAGAAGAAGAAGAAGAAGAAGAAGAAGAAGAAGAGGACGACGACGAGGACGACGACGAGGAGGAATACGACCCCGCCGAGCGTGAGCCCTCCGCCTACGACAGTAAGCAGGGCGTAGAGAGCCTACTAATAATGTCAGGAAGAAGAAGAAGAAGAAGAAGAACAACAACAAGAACAACAACAACAACAACAAGAAGAAGAACAAGATGAGGACGATGATGAGGACGACGACGAGGACGACGGCGACGAGGAATACGACTCCGCCGAGCGTGTTGCCTCCGCCTACGACGCCTCGCAGTCCCGGTTTCAGCGCGGCTCAGGTCCTGGAACAGATATCCTCCAGCGTCGACCAAGAAGACGAAGAAGACTACTGCGATTCCGAAGAGGAGGACGTTTCGGAAGATGAAGACGGTGAGGAATACAACCCCGAGCGCGACGCGGACGACTACGGAGACGACTCGGCCTCGCGGTCGAGCTCCTCTTCGGAGGAAGATCCGGAGGAAGAGCCGGAGGAAGAGCCGGAGGGAGACGCGGCCGCTGCCCGAGAGCGAGACAGAGAGCCAGACAGAGCCAGAGAGCCAGAGCGAGAAAGGGAGACGTTGCTGTCGAAAAACGGCAAAATCAAATGGTCCTCCGCGGCCTATCGCGGCCCGGACCGACCCCGCGCCATCCGCCCGCCCTGCCCCGCCGTGACGCCGGGCCCCACGGCCTACGCCGCGTCGCGAGCGCTCGACATCGAGTCCGCCTTCCGGCTGTTTGTCACACCGGCGATAGAAAGGATCATCGTGGACATGACCAATCTGCAGGGGGTGAGAAAATACGGCGACGGCTGGCGACCCATGGACTCCACCGACCTGCGCGCCTACGTAGGGCTGCTGATCCTAGCCGGCGTCTACAGGTCCCGAGGCGAGGCCGCGGCCAGCCTGTGGGACGCCGAGAGCGGCAGGACCGTGTTCCGCGCCACCATGCCGCTCAAGGCGTTTCACAAGTACTCGAGGCTGCTGCGATTCGACGACCGCCAGTCGAGACCCGCGAGACTCGCCACCGACAGACTGGCGGCCGTGAGAGAGGTGTGGGACCTGTGGGAGGAGCGGCTGCAGGCCCTCTACAACCCGGGGCCCGAAGTGACGGTGGACGAACAACTGGTCCCGTTCAGAGGTACCGTCTATGCATCTGTGTACGTACGCGTAGCGTAGAGAGCACGGGCAGTCTATGTATCTGTGTACGTACGCGTAGCGTAGAGAGCACGGGCAGTCTATGTATCTGTGCATAGAGAGCGGTAGCAGTCAATGTATCTGCGTATGTACGCGTGGCGTAGAGAGCACGGGCAGTCTATGTATCTGTGTTTGTACGCGTGGCGTAGAGAGCACGGGCAGTCTATGTATCTGTGCATAGAGAGCGGTAGCAGTCAATGTATCTGTGTATGTACGCGTAGCGTAGAGAGCACGGGCAGTAGTAGCACGGGCAGCGGTAGCAATCGGCAGTAGTAGCAATGGGCAGCAGTAGCAATGGGCAGTGGCACGGGCGGCGGCGTCGGCGGCTGCGTGTAACGTAAACGCAGTGCGCCCCGATGGTGAGCCGGTAACTCATGACGCTGCTAATCTCCTGCTAATCTCCTCTCCCTCTCCTCTCCCTCTCCTCTCCCTCCCCTCTCCCTCGCCTCAAGGACGCTGTCCTTTCCGACAGTACATTCCCAGCAAGCCGGCCAAATACGGCATCAAGTCGTGGGTGGCCTGCGACGCCAAGTCCAGCTACGCTTGGAAGATGCAAGTGTACACCGGCAAGGCGGCCGGCGGATACCCCGAGAAGAACCAGGGCGCGCGCGTCGTCCTCGATCTGACCGAGGGACTGCCGGCCGGTCACAACGTCACGTGTGACAATTTCTTCACCTCCTACGAACTCGGGCAGCGGCTCCTCGAGAGGAACCTCACCATGGTGGGCACGGTGCGAAAGAACAAGCCCGAGCTCCCTCCCGCGCTGCTCCAGTCCAAGGGCAGACAGGTCTCGTCCTCCAGGTTCGCCTTCACGCCCACCGCCACTCTAGTGTCCTACCTGGCAAAGAGAAATAAGAACGTGCTGCTTCTGAGCACGCGGCACGCGGAGCCCGACGTCAGCGATCGCCGAGACCGGAAGCCGGCCCTCATCCTAGACTACAACTGCAACAAGGGCGGCGTGGACAACCTAGACAAGGTGGTCGGGACCTACAGCTGCAGACGGATGACCGCCCGCTGGCCCCTGGTCATCTTCCACAACATCCTCGACGTGTCCTCCTACAACGCCTTTGTCATATGGCGAGAGATCAACCCCGACTGGATGCCCGGGAAGCGGAACAAGAGGAGGGTGTTCCTGGAGCAGCTCGGAAAGGCGCTCGTGAAGCCCTTGATCCAAAGAAGGCAGCGTCTCCCCCGCACCGAAGCCGCGTCCGCACTTGTCAAAGTCATACGGGGCGAGCGTGTATCCGCCGAGGCTCGTCCGCAGGCCCGCGAGCGAGCAGCCGGCCCGGCCGCCGCCGCCGCCCCGGCCGCCCCGCTGGGGGCGAGTAAGAGGAAGAGGTGTCAGGTCTGCCCACCCAAGAAGGACGCCAAGACACACACAGCGTGCTGCAGGTGTAAGAAATACATCTGCAAAGGCTGTTCACACCCATACTGTCACACTTGTGCCCACTGGGCCTTTAGCCAAGACGGGACAGAGTGACCCAGGGGGGGACACTGTGTGCTAGGCATAATAGAAGGACAACGGGAGGGTTATGTAACAACAACCATACCCAAAAGGCACAATATCCACAACCAAGGGAAGGTAGTGCAGGAGGGGGGCGTTTTTAGAATCAATACCCAAACTCACACGGGGCCCAAGGGCAGTACGGGGGACAGCCTGTCACTTCGCACACAGGGCCCTTGGCCGTAATGTTGAATCTGTGAGTGTCCACCACAACCTCTCAGTTATCCAAAACTTTATGTTGTATCCTGTCTGTGGAATTTGGAGGCTGTGACAATAGATCCAGCTTTCAGTAGTGTAGCAAACCACGTATCAGTTATCCAACACTTGATGTTCTAGCCAACGCACTAATACAGGGAAGTACTTATAAGTCAGTTTGGGTTGTTACAAGAGTTTACATTTATCAACACTGGGGAAGAGGTATCAGCTATAACAAGTAGGACTATTATGGGTAACCTGTTCATCTTCGTTGCAACAATCCACTTGTCTCTATGTATGCATCTGTACGAAAAGCACAGTGTAATCAGTGATGGACCTGTGCTTGAAGAAGACTACCTGGGTGTGGATGGGGGACTTGACCTTGACGGAGAATATCGTGGTATGGATGGGGGACCTGAGTTCTGAATCTGACACTGCTCCGAGAAAGTATGGGGGAGATGTAATTATCCTAACAGTTGAAATGTTATATTGTATTCATTTGGTACTATGGTGATGTGGACCTCTTTTATCAATAAAGTACAGTTGGTAACACTTGACAGTTGCTTGTCTGAGCATACTTTATTTTTTACTTGCATTCAACAGCATTATAAACTATAACAAGGCTACCCAAGCCCTCACAGTGAGCAAGCCTGGAAGCCTTATAGGCTCCTGCGGCTTCTGTCAAGCTCTGTGTGTTTGATGAGGCTTTCCTTAGGCCCGCCCTATCATGACTCAGTCAGCAACCATGGAAGCCTTATAGGCTCCTGTGGCTTCTGTCAAGCTCTGTGTGTTTGATGACGCTTTCCTTAGGCCCGCCCTATTATGACTCAGTCAGCAAGCATGGAAGCCTTATAGGCTCCTGTGGCTTCTGTTAAGCTCTGTGTGATTGATGACGCTTTCCTTTGGCCCGCCCTATCATGGCTCAGTCTGCAGAACTGTGGGTCTTTGACAATAGGGGCCAAAGCGATATATTAATGACCATACTGACGTCTCTCAGGAAGCAGAACAGAGTGTACAATGGCACATGGGAAATCAGAGTCTTTCTATACACTCAGATATTGTAATACAGCAAAGGAGAATGACAGTAGCGACGACTCGGACATTGACTTTGTTAGTGGCAGCACATGCAGAGAGCTGCAGTTCAACCCTGTTACAGTTGAAGATGCCCAGCTGCTGTGCACTAGGCTGAAGGTGCAGTGCAAGAAGAGGTCTCTCAGTCATACTGCGTCTGGTGTGTTAGGTGCTCCGTGTAAGAATGTGAAAATAAAAGGTGACGGAAATTGTTTCTTCAGAGCGGTCAGTGAAGCACTGTGTGGTACAGAGGAGTACCATGAGCCAATTCGAAATGCGGTGGTGCAGCAGCTACAGAGCAAACAACATATGTATAGGACCATCCTGAGAGTGTGTTACCGTTCAGTGTCAGAGTACATTACGGAGTCCAACATGAATTGTTTAGGTAGTTGGGCGACCGAAGTGGAGATTCAAGCAGCTGCAGACATGTTGGGGGTAAGCATATATACATACTATACCAACCGTTGGATTGAATACAGATCTAATGGTTTAGAGGTGTCTAAGCAGGGCATATATTTGGAGAATAGTAGGAACCATTACGAGACAGTCGTTTGTGTCAAGAGGCCTCAGACTCAGTCTTGTTACGGTTACTGCCAGGGTTATGAGATTGGGAACAGCCATATACCACAAGCAGTTAGGTCCTCAGGCTCCAAATCATCTGATTCCGAAAGCAGTTCGGGAGCGGACATGGCAGGTGACTACGAGGATTGGATGTGTGATGATTATCAGGACAATTGTCAAGAGGACTATACCCATAACCGAGATACTCCCGGTGCTGACATGGAGGATACCAGAGACCAAGAGGCTGAAACCAGTCCCCGTTCAACCGATAGTCTTGTGGACTACGACATTTACGATTCCGAGGAGTCAGACTACGAGGTCCACACCCAAGACGTCGACAGTGAACAGCTCTACAGTGAACAGGTTGACGACGAAGAGGTGGTCTACTGTGAAGAGGTCTATGGTGAAGAGGTTGACACCGGCGCTGTCGTGGAATGTGAAGAAGTCGATGATGACGAGGTGGTGGACTGTGACGACGTGTACGATGAAGAGGTTTACGACGACGAGGTGGTGGACTGTGAAGACGTGTACGATGAAGATGTTGACGATGGCGAGGTGGTGGACAGCAACGAAGGCTACAGCGAAGAGGGTGGCGAGGTACAGGTTTACTGTGAAGATGGTCACGACCCGATTCCAGCTGTGGAAGATTCGAGAAAGCAACATTCGATGGAAAGCATGCTTAGTTGGTCTATACTGAACACATCATGGCATTCCTTCCTAGAATGGCTGGGGGAGCGCTGGTGGGGATCAGTCTCTAAAGAGCAGATTATCACATTCATGGATACATCTAACAGTCGCAAAGGGGACATTGTCGTCGCAGCACACTTCGGTGGCATGCAAGGAGGAGTGTGTTCGATTATGGTGAAGACACAGGATTCAGTCATGACCTTTACTGTTGTTATTAGTCGAGGCAGGTACATCTGTACCGATATGGTACAAGGTCTATTTTCAACTCCTATTGACATTATGAAAGTTCTGGTGCGTAAACTGGGAGAAGGACACTTGCTACGTAGACCCAGGTGGATGGCTCATAACCCCAAATACTTTGCTATGACACAAATTGTGGACGAGCTGCGTTATATTGTAAAGCTGATAAAAGGCTCATGGTGGGGAGCTGCATTCCTCAGTTTGGAAATGTCCCCACCACATGGTAAAGTGATAGAGCTTCTACGAATGAGGACAAACAAGCACACCAACCCAGCTGCCGCAATCCATTATATGAATGAGGACAGTTTGGGATACCTGTTTGATATTGTAACTGCCAAGGGAAAGAGATTCAAGGTGACGTTTGATAACTTGGGGTTTACGATTGGGACAGGTGTACACTTTCCATATATCACATCTATTCTTTCCCGCATCTGCTGCCTTGAAGATGCAACCTTTGTTGCCCGACCAAAGAACCACATCTTTGGGGATGAAGGCCTGCAACGTCACCCAGGTGTCACAGATGCCAGACACAATGTCTAGAGTAGGAAAGATATAGGTGGAGAGCATATGTAATCACTGTCATATCGCTTGGTAAATGTGCCATTACAAAGTGCTTGTGGTGTATTATTCAATGTCCATATCCTTCTGTGAATAAAGACAATAATATCCTGAGCAAGAATACCAGGTCACATTTATTTACAGAGTACATAACATTTACATACATCCATACCAAAAGTAGGACATAGTGGCAGCTCAAAAATGAATAAAATGGGTTCAGTGTAGTTAGATCTCAACACATTGCAACCTAGTCATCTCCATCATCATAATCTCCATCCGCATCAGCTCCATCCTCATCATCGGCCATATACTTGAGCGAAAGAGACATAACCACATTACCAACAAGTCATACACACAAGCAAAAGTGTCATCACAGTATACACTACCATATCTACCATTTCATCTTCTGCATTGTTCAACTGGGGAAGAGGAGGTAATGCTATGTGAGGTTGAGGCCGGTTGACGACTTCTGGGGGCAACAGTGGAGGAGCTTGTTCCAAGACAAGGTTCCTAGGTCCCTCATCGTCAGACGATAGTATGTAATCACTCTCCTGAATGTGTATTAAAGACATGGGAAATGTATCACTTATACATGGTATACTTTACAACAGTGAATGAAGGGACATCAAACCGAGTACCTACAGAACGGGTCAGGATTATGGTAGATACCTGTGGAATAGAGACGAGTGTTAGAATCAGTACAAGTTAAATGCCTGTGATGAGTATGGTCTATGAAAGAGGTGTCTATAGAGTATGATATAACATGCGTCTCTCCTACCAGGCTCAGCTCGCTATTGTCAGTTTCTATACCACTCTCCTCTGACATGATTAGAGGTCGGAAATGCACAATTGCCTGAGGTAAGGAGATATAGGTCCATGATTAGCTGTTAAATGCGACAGTTGCAGTAGGTGTCACAGTTAAACACCTTTTCATGAGTGGGTTAAGTTACGGGTTAGGTGTGGTTGTACAGAGGTGAAAGCTGTTCGTAAGGCTGCATGTGATCATAATCATGATGAGCAACTAGCCACGTCTCTAGCAACAACAGTTAGAAAACATAAGGCCCTTTCCTGGGGTTGGTGAGAGTGTGCGGCTTTGGGGTATGGTTCCACTTTTCCTACTATTTACAATGGCTGAATCACAAGAACTATGATACCAATTACATACACATAGCAAAATAGGTAAGTGGTTGGAAGATGGCCTATATGGGGAGAAGACAATTCGACTCACTCCGTGTCGCTAAGCAAAGGAAATATGGCAACTGGCCTCTATTGAACAGATCCTGGCTTCCACTGGTAGAATGGCTGGGTGAGAGGTGGTGGGGCTCCGTCTCTAAAGAGCAGCTAATGTCATCCCTAAATAGACCCGAAGTTACTGTAGGAGCTATTGCCATCACGGCCTACTTTGGTGACATGCAGGGAGGAGTGTGTTCCTGTATGGTGAAGAGCACTGACAATACTCTCATCCCATTTGATATACACGTCACCCAAGGCTATTACAAATGCACTGAGTTCCTAGACTGGGACAGAGGTGACCCTGTTCAGCTAATAACCGATGTGCTTAAAGCAGTCCCAAGCGGTTACTTGATGGCTAGACCAAGAGACATACCTGATGAACAGAACAATTGGTCTGGCAAATGTGTAGTGGAAGGGATGCGTGAAATGATACAGCTACTAGAGGGTGCATGGTGGGGACATTCGACGGGCAGTTCCCCAATGTCATCAAATCACATTGATGTTATACAGGACCTAAAAAAGATGGAAGATGAATACCCCAAGCCAGCTGCAGCGATCTGTTACATGGATGAAGAGGAATATGGATACCTCTTCGAAATTGTAACAGCAAAAGGACAACCATACAAGGTCACGTTTGATAAGTCTGGGTTTGTGCTTGATACAGATATACACTTTAACTCAATGACAAGTTTGCTGGACCATATGACAACGGTTGTAAAGGTTTCCTTTGTACCAAGACCCCTTTCTACAACACAGGACCTGTGCATGAGCAAGATGGATGTAACAGGAGGGAGAAGGAGGGGACCAGTGGAGACAAGTGGAGGCCTACCCAGTCTCAAACGTTCCATACAGACTAGCCCGTATGACCAGAGGTATAGGCCATGACCATTGTATTACTGTACATCTCAATTAATATTTGTGACAGTATATGTGTCAATGTAATATACATTACATATCATTGTTTTGACATAAAAATCAATAAAGTGTATCACCAGTCATGTCAGAGCCTTGTTCTTTTTATTCACATACATTACAAAGAGCAGTACCGTTGCAACTACACATGTTTCACAAAGTCATTATAGCTGGGCTATCCACCCGGTACTGCTTCATCCAACCGTGTCTGTGCTATCCAAAAGGGCTCCATTCATGCCACAATGCCTTGGTTATTCATCCTTGGCCTGTTACTCAACCACTTGCGTGCATCCAACCTTGTCTATAAATCCACACATTATACATTCATCCAAGCTAAGGTGTTTAGCTACTCATCTACCACTCATCATACAGTGGCTGTTGTGTCCACACAGGCTTACTTTCTCCAGCCCTGTCTTGTGTATCTCCCCACCACCTGGGCAAGTCTCTACTTGTTTATCCAGACCTTGGGCACTCGTCCAACTGTTTCTGTGCTGTCCACACAGGCTTACTTTCTCCATCCCTGTCTGTTTATCTTTCCGTCACCTGGGCACTCATCCAACCTTGTCTGTGCTGTCCACACAGGCTTACTTTCTCCATCCCTGTCTGTTTATCTTCCCGTCACCTAGGCAACAGCTCTACTTGTTTATCCAGCCCTGGGCACTCATCCAACCTTGTCTGTGATGTCCACACAGGCTCATCCAACCTTGTCTGTGCTGTCCACGCATGCTCATCCAACCTTGTCTGTGCTGTCCACACAGGCTTACTTTCTCCATCCCTGTCTGTTTATCTTCCCGTCACCTGGGCACTCATCCAACCTTGTCTATGCTGTCCACACAGCCTCATCCAACCCTGTCTATGCTGTACACACAGGCTTACTTTCTCCAGCCCTGTCTGTTTATCTTCCCTTCACCTAGGCAACGGCTCTATTTGTTTATCCAGCTCTGGGCACTCGTCCAACTGTTTCTGTGCTGTCCACACAGGCTTACTTTCTCCATCCCTGTCTGTTTATCTTTCCATCACCTGGGCACTCATCCAACCTTGTCTGTGATGTCCACACAGGCTCATCCAACCTTGTCTGTGCTGTCCACACATGCTCATCCAACCTTGTCTGTGCTGTCCACACAAGCTTACTTTCTCCATCCCTGTCTGTTTATCTTCCCGTCACCTGGGCACTCATCCAACCTTGTCTATGCTGTCCACACAGCCTCATCCAACCCTGTCTATGCTGTACACACAGGCTTACTTTCTCCAGCCCTGTCTGTTTATCTTCCCTTCACCTAGGCAACGGCTCTATTTGTTTATCCAGCTCTGGGCACTCGTCCAACTGTTTCTGTGCTGTCCAACTCTCTGTGTTTACCCAACCGAGCATTACAGGGAGGCAGTTAAATAGCAAGGTCTGTTCTTAGGATCTGTTAACAGTTTGCCTCTCTCAGCACTGGGGAAGAAATATCAAGTGTGCATTCGAAATGACTGGGATGGAAGTGACCTATGGAAACTGGCCTCTATTGGACAGATCATGGCTTTCATTTGTAGAGTCACTGGGTGACCACTGGTGGGGTTCCGTATCTGAGGAACAAATGATATCTTTCCTCAATAGACCCGAGGTGAAGGTGGGAGCTTTTGCCATAGCGGACTACCGTGGAGCGGAGCCCGGAGGAGTGTGTTCATGTATGATGAAGACAGGGGATTGTGACATTATCTCATTCGCCATATATGTCACTGGAGGCCGTTACAAATGCACCGACTTCCTAGAGTGGGAATACAGTCAACCAGCAAAAATTATAGAAGAGATGATTGCAAATTACCCAGGAGGGTACCTGATGGCTAGACCTAGAGCCATACCTGGTGGTCAAAGCAAGGGGACTTGCATACGTGTAGTGGAAGAGATGCATACTATGATACAGTTACTAAAGAGTGCATGGTGGGGACTGTCTCTTGGGCAGTCGCCAAATGGTAGGTCCCCAGGGTCAAGTGAGCACACTGCCTTGTTAAACAGTCTAAAGAGTATGCAAAGTGAAAACTTCAACCCTGCTGCTGCAGTATGTTACATGGATGAACATCGCTCTGGATACCTCTTTGACATTGTAACAGGGAAAGGAAAGGTATACAAAATCATGTTCCATGGGTCTGGCTTTCGATGTGGGACCAATCTACACTTCTACACCATAGGAGAGTTGATTGACTACATGAGAGGGGCTAGGAATGTAACTTTTGTGCCACGACCTTCCCCCTAATGTGAGGGGAGACAATGACAAGGATGGAGTAGGATCGAAGGACACAAGAGGGTTCGATATTCTCAGCACAAGGCTATGGATATGAATAGTGAACTCTTTTCATAACATACTCTGTAAGATATTATACAATGTTACAGCTAGAGTGTACTTTTTCTTGAAATGAATAAACCAAATCAATGGTGTCTTTTGCCTTTATTCAATATATTTGTGAAACATTACTGTATAACATAGTCCTCCTGCACATATCACGCAATTGTTGTTAACCCATACATGTTGCCCCATAGTAAAAGTTATACCAATCCCTTAAAGACATATGGTTATTCAACATAAACTTCAACTGGGTTCTCCTGATCAACACCTCGGTGCTTAACTGTGTGACAGTAGAAAGACTGTCAATGTCTTCTTCCTCACATCCCTCTGCAAGCCTCAGCCCATGGATGAGTTTGGTGTATATGTCCCAGAGTGTTGTTCCATAGAGTATGGTGATTGAGAGATGCCCAGTGATTTCACCTATGTTTTCAGAGGGGCTCTGGATCAAGACTTTGATGTGAGGCCTATTTTCGTCTACAATGGCAATGTTGTCCGCGTACTCGCTCATGGTCTGGTACAGTGCGGAGACGTATTTCATCACAGCATATGGGATGACAATACCCCCACCATACATGTGTCTAGGAGGGAAAGATGTACAGTCGAGGTCTTGGAAGGCTCGCGGGGTTGCCATTGCCATCTCCTGAGTGACTCTGTGGAGAATTCCAAGGTCGTCGAGGGAGACAGATCGCCAAAGAGCTAGGACATTTCTGAGAGCATCATAGTCCTTGTCAGTGCCGAGTTGATGGGAAGGTACGCACACGTAGCTGTCTGCACACTGGGGGAAAGAAAAGGATGCTATTCCACTGGGTCCCCTGGTAA
The DNA here is from genome assembly GCF_029448725.1 of Salvelinus fontinalis. Lineage (NCBI taxonomy): Eukaryota > Metazoa > Chordata > Actinopteri > Salmoniformes > Salmonidae > Salvelinus > Salvelinus fontinalis. Next base: position 815,435 of record NC_074700.1, on the reverse strand, counting down.
TGCTGACAAAGCCTTTCGCCGAACACAGGCCGCATATGAATTGAAACTCCCCTCGGGGAGAAGCGACCAGAACGTCTAAAGCTCCTTTCGCTCTGTCCGAGGCCCAGAGACTTTTTGACATCATGAAGGCTAAGACATTGATGAGAGCCTGCCTGTTGTCGTCATCATAGACAGATAGGGTTCGATTGAAAGGCACTGTGTCCGTGCCAGCTATCTTGATACAGGAGCCACCGTTAATGTCAACGTTCCACTGGGATGAAAGTTTAGATGGATCATTAGTCAGGATCCTTGTCTTGTTGTCATTGAGGACAGTGAACTTGACTGGTATTTTGTCCAAGGTGCCTTGCTTGTATGCGGTAACTGTCATGTTGTCAATGATGAACAGAGTGCTGCAGTCTCCAAAGGGTATGAGCCCTTGCAAGTCAATCTTGAACATGGTAGGCTGATGTGCTTCACTGACCTTGTTCATTGTATGGGTGAACACATACTCCTTCTGACTGAAAGACATCTTTACCCGTGCTTGGGATGCTAAAGGTATACTATCACCGGTCTGTACTCAATGCATGTATACGAAATGGTATATACAGTGCTTTTCGTCTCGATCACGAGAGCCACCGTCTTTCATTGACACACCGTCCTATCCTTCTCTTCTTGTCTTCACCGTAGACACGCTGGATAAGCCTGTGACCGGGGATATTGTTGGTGAACAGGTCCTTGTAGAAGTTTTTACAACCGGTGCAATGATACGTAACCACCCTGCAGTCAGAGGGAGGACGTCTCCTCTTTCCGAGCGTGGCCCGGACAGGGGTGATCCATTTTTTCTCCTTAAAGGTCTCGATCCAGGTTCTCATGACTTTTGCGTCGGCGCAACAGTACGGCATGATGCAAAGAACAGATTCTGGGTACATAACGGGCCCAGAGCTGAACGCGTCAGGGGTCTGTATCTGCAACATGAGTACAGTCTGATACAGAAGGCCTGCCAGGTCAACTAGAGTCCTCTCGCACAGCTCGCTTCTCACTATGGAAAGCCTACCAGTAGTAGAGTAGGTGATCCCAGCGTCTTGCAACATGACAATCGGCAACGAAAGCAAGATGGAGGCGTCAGAGCAAGAGTCGTTGTCGACAAGGGACAGTATGCCTTCCGATATGGCTTCCGTGAGCCTTTTCCCGAGCGAGGCGCTTAGGTTCCTGTAGACATCACGGGGCTGTAGGGACATGTCCTTGGTGATCACATTGCTGCAGACCTCGAGTTTCTCACCGGGCAGACGCGCCACAGTTTCCCTGTTGATCCTTAGGTGCTCCAACTCACTACTACCGCAGACGGGTATCATGTGTTCAGGGCAGTTGTTCATTACCGCGTTGAAAGCCGTGGTTGCCCTCTTCAACCTCTGTCTGACTGAGGAGATTGAGGTGAGCAAGTGCTCTTTGCAATCATCCAGGCTGTGGGAGCCAAGGGCAGAACTGTACATGTAGCGGGGTAAGCAGTAGTCTATAATGCAGTGAGCTAAAAGCTTTCCAGAGCGGTTCACCAAGATAGAGTCAGCATAGTGAGCTATCAGCACCCTGGAGTTGGCGAAACATTTGTTGAAAGGCTGGTAGGGGTGTGAAATGATCTCTGTGTAAGACGAGGAATCGATTGGCGTTAGGGTTCTGGGGGCCGGGGTGTGATGCTCCTCCGTGTTGTCATCTCTAACGGGTTTGGACCCGTGTTCATTATCACCGTCAGACACCACGCTTGTGTCGGAACGCTTGGCCTCGCATATGAGCGATCCACCGAACATGGCCGTGATACACCCTGTGTTAGCCTGGAGGTTCAAGGGGTATCTGTAGAAGGCTGCTTCGCAAGGGTTACACTTGTGATACTCGGGGCATTCGACTGGCTTGACAGAGAGTCCTGTAATGTGCTGTAGCCACGTCTTCACAGTTTCTAGGTAGGTCGTTTTAACACTGGAGTTGGCTACCTGCAAGCGATCCAGTGTTTGTTGACTAAAGTGCTTGTTCTTTGATGATTTGATGAGACTGCTCCAAGGAAAGAACCCTGCTGCCATCTTGGACGCGATGAGTTGCGATGCTTTGCACGCTAACAGGTCTCTGAGGATGGCTTCCTTGCGCGAGAACATGTGGTTCATGCAGTATTTCCAGTCCTTGTACAGCGTTCTCACTGTGATGGTGTCGCTCGACGCAGACTCGTAGCCCTGTACGGGAACCAGTGTCGTAGAGACCGCAGAGAACCCAGAGTCCAGCTTCAACGTTATAACATCGTCCACTCGGTAAGAGGTGAGGAAGGAGCTAGCTCGATGTAAGTCTAACCACTGCCCGTGATCGTCCAGGATCGGTTCCCTCTCCAGGTATAAGATTACATCTCCAGCCTTGAGCTGGTGCCAGGGAGAGGTTGAAAAGCAGGACAACACGTCAGTCTCCAGTTTGACACAGTCTCCCCTCATGACGCAGGATATGAAGGTGTCCGTCACGGCAGAATCACAAGGGGAGCGCATACTTTTGAAGGCCGACAGCCCCCTGACCTTTACGGAGATCGAAGACAGATCACCCTTGTCGTCTAGGTTGTGACTGAGAGCCACGTAGGTCTTCTTAGCTACGTGACAGTAGACCGAGCAACTGTTTTCATACTCCAGCTTGACTCTCCTGTCTTTAACGAAGGGCCCTGTGACATCCGCAACTTCTTCGGACCCAGGGACTCTTGCCACAAAGACGGGATATCCTTCCTTGGTGAATGTTCCTTTCGGGTCTCTGGCTACATTTCGGTGTGTGTTACCTCTGCCTATCACGTACATCCTCTCGAGAGTGTCCTCAACCAAGGCAGTGTGCACGTAGTCCAGAAAGGCAGGCACCTGGGAGCCAGCCCTCTTAAACATGTCACCCACAGCCTTCCGGCCATCACAGGCAAAGCTCTCGAGGAGTTTGATGTCAGTGTCCCCGGACCGGGGCATATCTGTTCTGTGCACGACTACATCAGACACGTCCCTTTCGGGGATGTCCCGGGGACCGTATCCGACTGAGACCATGACACTGTCAGTGTCTCCGTAGACAACAGGGCAGCTGTGCTGGTAGAACGTAGACACACAGTTGTTTACAACGGCAATCTGTTGCCTGCCGTGGCCAGATATGAGAGGCCCGCAGGGACGAGGAGCCGTTCCGTAGAAGGAGTTGGCTAGGACTTTACACTCTCCCTCCTGTAGCTTGTAGTAGACCCGCTCGGCCTCGCTGATGTCAGGGTTCTTGAGTTTCCTCTTGAACTCAGCTCGCTGGTTGAGATAGTACTCTACCGAGGAAGAGAATATGCCCGGGGCACGGATGAAGCAGCCTTGGGTCTGGTCGTACTTGAGAATGAGCGATGCGTACTGAAACCCCTCAGCCTCCCAGTTGTAACACACCCAACCCGATAGATCGTGGGGAAAGTCAACGGGAGGCCAGGGGATGGTGGTCTCAGGTGAGATGTTGAGAGCGCACATGATCGAGGGGTACATACTGGAGAAGTCAAAGGACAGCTCCAGACCCATGCCGGGCCCCGAGTAGTGTAGGCCAGTGAGTGGGTCACACACAGATCCTCCCTTCCACATGTCACTGTCACCATTGTCTGAGGCGAGATTAGGATCCCATCGCAGTCGGCTGTTCAGTTCCATGCCCAGGGGTCCCGCTTTCACTCTGAGGGTATCGAGTGTAAACTTGAGCTGGGGGATCTGAACCGAGTGAATGCTCTGCACAAAGCCGCAAAAGTTATCCCCTCTCCCGTGTACCACCACGTCTATATTGAGAGTGGCCCTACATCGATGAAACAGAGTTGATACTGGGTTGAGAACTTTAGCCAGCCTGGCGCACAGCTGTGAGTCGACCAAGTTGTAGACGAGCACGGCAAATAGACTCCTACCTCCGAGTCTGATCATCTCGTCCATGCTAGAGTAACCCACGTCCGCTAGCTTGCAAAGCTTTCTGGTGTCCTTTGGAACCTTTCTGTGTAGCTTCCTGACCTTGGAGATGACAAAGGGTGCCACGTCGTTCAACTTCATGCTGGTACACGCAAACTTTATATCTCTGGTCCCCGCCATCCTGTACAGATCTATGATGTTCATACCGCAGCTGTTCATCTTGAAGTGGCCCAGCTTGGCCTTGTCTTTGTTGAACGTTTGGATGTGCACAGATATCAGTTGGAGCTTGTACTCGGTCAAGGTTCCGTTGAGCAACACAGAGCCTACGCTCTTCAGCATCTCCTTGTACATATCAAGGTAACGTACGTTTTCAAACTGGAAGAACGGTACCATGTCATGGGCCAGGGCCTTAGTGACAAAGAGGCCGTACCAGGCTCGCAATAGCGAGGCTCCTCGTTCCTGGGTAACGGCGTCTCGGAACTTGGTGTAATTCGATTGAGTGTAAAAATGCACACGCTGCTCGATCACTCTCACATCGAATTCGGCGTTGAACACGTACAGCAGTTCTATGCCGTACTTGTACAGCAGTTGGATCATCTTCTCCAGGACTGCGAGTTCTCCGGAGCACGGGTAAAACATAATCCTTCTGACATCGTCTATACCGGCACCCCTGGCTAGTTCGTGGTCAGCCTCTGGTTGGTGGTTGTGTGTTACCTTACATTTGTTATAGACAACTATCAGCTTCTTCCTGTGGTGGTCAGGTGAAGTCTTGGGTATGTGGGAGTTGAGGATCACGAGAGAGATGCAGGTTATCTCGTGCTGCTGACCTGGCATGTCAGGAGATAGAGTAGGGATAGAGACGTGCTTACTATGTTTTGGCAATTGTGACCTGCCAGTGTCTAGCATGTGAACCAGCTTAGTCCTGTACTCTGTCATGCCCTCGACCGTACGCTCAGTGCAGTAGGGGAACCTGTAGGCGAATGAGTCGCATCTTAGGGACATGTCTCGGTATGATTTGTCAAACACGGTCTCAATGTCCAGACACGCTGCCTTGTAGAAATAGGCCACGTGTTTACTGTCAAAGAGCTTAGTCTCAGCCTCAGACAGGTCGTGATCATAGATGAGTTCGGATACTGAGAGCACCTGGTTCAGCTTGTTTGCAGACATGAAATAGACCCTACCGAACATGACATTGGAGCACAAGGCAGGCGTGTTACCGTCTCGAGCAATGTAGTAGCCCTTGTCGGGGCAAAAGTCTCCGAAAGTGAGTGCTCCCCTCACAGATTCTACATACCTTTTGGCCAAGGATATACATTTAAGCGGGAAAACGAGAGCATTTACTTTCCGCTTAATGTCATCATGGAGAACGTGGACGTTCACTGGCTCAGCAGCAAAGTGTTTAGACCAATTTCTACCAACCAGCTCCCAGGTCTCTTCCTCGCCATCCTGATCGCGACCCAAGTCTAGGTCATAACCCACAACAGGAGCTATACCAGTAACTTTGAAGTGTACCGTAGTGTAGATTTTGATATCTCGAGCCTGCACCACCAACCCTCTGCATAACAGCGCCTCCTCCTGTCTGTTAAAGAGGACAGACTTGATCATCACCCCTACCAGATTAGGTTCAAGGTCAGGGTTTACAACTCTACGCTCGGGGTAGATGTCAGGAAAGTAATCCACGAAAGGCACGGCTTTGTTCATGATTGTTACTCAAGAGACCTAGGGGACTTTATTTTACAGAGTGTAGTCACATATTTTCGTAGAACTACTGTTCAGTGACAACCTGAAACCCTTTGTATGGTATCAAGCATCCAACTGATGCTAAGATATCAAATGTTGAACTAAGGAGCATATGGAGAGCAAAGGATGAAAGATCTTAATCGAAACCAAGTACAGACCTACACAACCAGGGCTGAATTATCCGTTCAGGGCTGAATTACCCATTTGTGACCAAGTCTGAGGTACCCGACCACGGCTGGCTCATCACAACAGAGCTGAGTTATCCATTTGCGACCAAGTCTGAGGTACCCGACCACGGCTGGCTCATCACAACAGAGCTGAGTTATCCATTTGCGACCAAGTCTGAGGTGCCCGACCACGGCTGGCTCATCCGAGCAGAGCTGAGTTATCCATTTGTGACCAAGTCTGAGGGGCCCGACCACGGCTGGCTCATCCGAGCAGAGCTGAGTTATCCATTTGAGACTAAGTCTGAGGTGCCCGACCACGGCTGGCTCATCCGAGCAGAGCTGAATTATCCATTTGTGACTAAGTCTGAGGTGCCCGACCACGGCTGGCTCATCCGAGCAGAGCTGAATTATCCATTTGTGACTAAGTCTGAGGTGCCCGACCACGGCTGGCTCATCCGAGCAGAGCTGAATTATCTGTCTCCAGTCACATGCTCATCTATCCGAACACGGCTGACTTATCCAAATACGAGACACTGACTTCTCTGTTCAGAGCTGAAGTGTCCGATCCAGTCACGTGCTCATGTATCCGAACACGGCTGACTTATCCAAATACGAGACACTGACTTCTCTGTTCAGAGCTGAAGTGTCCGGTTCAGTCACGAGCTCATCTATCCAAACACGGCTGACTTATCTAACTCAGACAAACTGACTTCACTGTTCAGAGCTGAAGTACCCTGTCAAGGACATGAGGTTTAGTGTAACATGTATGCCAAGGAGTTAGGAAGTAGGCTCTAGGGCTCTCAATTGTGTTAGACCAGAGAAGACAACACTATCAAAGCATGGCCACTAAGAAAAATACAACGGTGTCAACCTATTGTAATGTTTTGCCTCACAGACAAGCAAATACAGCTGTGTTAGAAACAGTGAACGTGCCTTCCAATAGGAGAGCCTTCTTCTTAGCGGTTGACAATGACATACTACACGATAGGATATCAGATGAGCTGTCTTTCGGAGCGTTGTCACCAAAGGACAGAGCTACTTTCCAATTTCTCCTTTACCTGACATATTGCTGCAAAGGCGAGGTTCTCCAAGTGACTCTGGAGAACACAGATTTCTGCAGTATGTCACCACCTATCAGAGAGGATTTTGCTCAGGGGCGCCTATTCTGTTTTATCCTAGACATGAGTAACGAGGAGCCATGTGAAACAAATACGCCGTCGTCTAGCCTCGGTGTACAGTCCCAGTTAAGCACACTGGCCGCCTCTGGTGATACGGATGGGGATGTGTCCAGTACCCAGTTGCTCAGACTCATGAACATGAGTGTGAACATGGATGTGTTCAGAGGAGATGGCGCCAGGTCTGACACCAATTACGACACGTCCCCACATCAAGCAACTGACAATGAGATGACAGAAGCCTTTGAGGAGGCGTTCAACGCTTTCATGCGACTGCAATTGGTTAGGAAAAGGGCATCATCCGTCAACAATGCTATGATAGTGATGAGAGACAGCAAGGGAGAGCTAGGCTCCATGTTCGACTGGGTGGATATCCGCAGTGATACACTGAATGCTACCAAGGTGGATAGGAAGAAGGTGAAGGAACTCCAGGGTTCCATGTACACCCCAGCCTGTCAGTCAGGGAGGCAGGTGGTTTCCTTACCGGAGTCTATAATGGACCTAAATCTCAATGTTCTGGAGACCTCCATAGGGAGGATCACAGACAGTACAAGCAAAGGTGAATCCAAGAACCTGTTCCTAGCAATCATGTCTAAGCTGACGTGCGTGCAATGGCTGAACCAGAAGGTTGTTGAAACGTGCTACAACTCGACCATTCCAGAGGATGTGAGATTTGTGGAAAGACTGAAACGTTTCACGGTCGATCTCAACAGGTCCTCTGGAGGCATGGAGGTTGACATCAGAGGTCTCTTGGTATTCAGGTACTCTGTGGAGAAACTCATTGACAGGGAGAACCCGGACCTATTTCTCAACTCTCTGATCCACAGGCACATGCCCGTCACCAAGAGCCGCATTGCCAGGGTATTACGTGATGTAAAGAGTAGACGCAGAACTAAAGCTATCGCGTCTTTGCTGAGGAAAGGACAGTGTTATTGCAAGACGAGGCTCACCAAGGACCACATTGGAGCGTGTAGCGGAGAGTGTCAGACCTCATATTCTTGTTTCTACAACGCCTCAGAGGATCACCCCTTCATTGTGAGTAAAGACGACCACAGCTACTACTTTGCGCACCTGTACCCTCATCTGGGTAAACTGGAGCGCCTCAGCAAGGAAATGAAAGTCAGGTACAGAGGCCGCAGACAGTTCGAGAGCATAGTGGATATGGTGTTCAATATCCTTGTCAGGCACCAGTTCAGTGTGAAAGACTCACTATACCAAGGTTTGACAGACGTGATAGACGACAAAATGAGAAACTCGAGCTTGTCTCTCGGTCACGACCTCACCGAGATACACGAGTCGTTATACCTGGCGCCTGGAAATGACGATGACTGTCCGGAGCATTCGGACCCTCTGAATCCGGTGAAAGTGTACGACCAAGCATTGGTGCGCTACTTGTTCTGTGACAGCCTTCAAGTGGGCAGGTTGTTTCAGGCGTCTACGACGTTCAATTACATTATCACCAACACCGCTCCCAGGTACACCATCGAACGGATTATGCTCTTAAACGTTACGGGTCCCGGTGAAGGTAAGAGTTACGCAAACAACGTGCTAAACTACCAGTTCAGGACGGTGAAAGGCTGCATAGAGACGCTGACGTCTTTCACCCCGCAATCCTTCAAGTACAAGCAGAAGAGGAACTCGTGTGTAGTCATGATAGACGATGCTCATATATCACACGAGAAGAACTTGAAATCAGTCGACAAAGAGTCCAACGTGATCCCCAATACGTTCAAGAACCTGTTAGACACCAGCGTGCTGGAGAGCGATGTGGTAACCAGAGACATGAGCAGCGGCAAGGTGGACACCGTGAAGTACCACGCTGTCCACAACTGCGGCTTTGTGTGGAACACCAACACAATGGGCTTTGTGAGCGACGCTTGGGCCGACCGGTGTCTGATCATGGAATCTGAGTTTCCCGAGCATGTAACTCGCACGCGTAGCACCAATCAGATACAGGACACAGTAGTCAAACTCAAGATGGACCGTATAGCTGCCGTGTGTCTGTATAGGCAGAACCTGATACAGTCAGCGACCATGATTGCAGAGTCCGAGATAATGCAGTTCGGCGTGAGGTTCGACACCAGCAGGGATGCATGCCTTGCGGCATTATACGGTAGTCACATTGTGTGCACGGGAGTCGTCAGTCGGAGGGTTTCGTTCTGCATCAACCAGCTTGTGTTTGCTGAGGCCATGAAGTTGGCATGCCACTTTGTCTTTGACATATGGATCCCTCCGTGGACAGAGATTCCAGATGAGAAGGATTATCCCCACCTGAGGGGTTACATGAAGCAGATGAACAAGAACAGGCTGAAAGCTCTGAACCAGCTTTCCTTCGGACAGATCTGCCTAGAGACCAACGCTGTCTACAAGCTGTGCACTGCGGCCTGTCTTCCGGACATATGTCCCCGTGCGGTCGACATACAGGGTCACTTTGCCTGCAAGGTGCTAGGGTACATCTTAACCCAGATCCATGAGCAGCAGCTGAAGACTAGTTTGAAAAATGGACACCTGTCCATTTTGGGTATAGATGCTATGTTTTTCTCTGATAAAGAGATCAAGGGTGGCAACGATGTTGCGAACGGGATGCTTTTGCTGTGCTCCACATGCAAGGTCCCGGCTCGGCAGGGTACGAACTCTGCTATAACAACTTACAAGCTGTGTACGTACAGATACGCCACGAACCACAATGCTCCGCATATCAGGAGAGGAGCCTCGAATCATTGCAAGAAAGTAGGTTCTGTCACAGTTCCACTTGAAGCGGTATATGATATCCTTGCCCTATACGCTCCAAGGTCTCACTCGGGCTTTTGGGATCAGTTGGGTGAAGCTATGGTGGAGGCTTACGAGAAAGGAGACTTCCAGGACGTGAATGCTTTCGGACAGTTTGCCAATGAAAGCAGTGAAGATCAGCCGCCTATGCCAAGATTGATATTCACCTTGGACTTCAACAAGGATCCGCTGCGGTCCGTAATACTGGAAGCCACGGCTGCAATAGAACCACTAAACGAACTCACTTTCAACAAGTGCGTGCTGGGAGGGGAGACTTTCCAGTGCTCTGCTCCCTTGTATTATGGGGGGGTTGTCAGAAAGGCAATGTCTCCGAATGCACCTAAGGAAGCCTATGATAAAAGACACCTGAAAGAATCTAGACTAGGCCCGAGCGGCACCTTTCACGGACCCAGACTGAGCGTTTACTCAGCGGAGTACTCTGGTGTACCCGTGAAAAACGTTAGCTCGTTTTGCACCACACGGACCGTGTATCACCAGGAAAAGATACTGTTGAGAGTGAACCGTGATACTCGCGGTCACTTAGCTGAGTTAGAGGAGGATTGGGAGTGGAAAGACGCGACCGACGTGTTCAACAAGGTTCACGGCACTGACGTGTTCTCGGTTGAGATGTTGAAACGGGACTACGCTGCGACAATGGTGGATGTAAAGGGAGAGTTGATAACCGCAAGGCCTTGGCATTCCCAGAAACTCTGTGCCATGACAACTGGACTGCTCGAGGCAAACGGACGCTCAGCACTTGCCCTGAGAAAGGGTATGAGGCCTGCTAGTGACACACAAGAATGTAGGACTCAGAAGCAACGTCTTGAGCAAGTACCCAGGACAAGTAGCAAGGGACATAAAAGGACAAATAATGAACACCAGCACAGAGGCTCTGTGGAAAGGCTGAGAGTGGAAAAAAGAAAACGCCCCAGGTTCGAGGGTGTAGACAACAGCTGAGACTAATGTGAGCTCAGATGCCCATATAAATTGGTAGACCCTGAGTGGTTGTTGTGACATATAACAAAAAGACCATGTAAATAACACCATGTAAATAAAGTG